>NC_141938.1:4103725-4254768 GCF_057802395.1 Ceratotherium simum simum | reverse complement strand
TAAATAGCCTTTATTATGTTGAGGTACTTTCCTTCTATTCCCATTTTGTTGAGAGTTTTTATCATAAGTGGATGTTGTATCTTGTCAAATGCCTTCTCTGCATCTATTGAGATGACCATGTGGTTATTATTCTTTGTTTTATTGATGTGATGTATCATGTTGATTGATTTGCGGATGTTGAACCATCCCTGTGTCCCTGGTATAAATCCCACTTGATCATGGTGTATGATCTTTTTAATGTATTGCTCTAATCAGTTTGCCAATATTTTGTTGAGGATTTATGCATCTATGTTCATCAGGGATATTGGTCTGTAGTTTTCCTTCTTAGTATTGTCTTTGTCTGGCTTTGGTATCAGGGTGATGTTTGCCTCGTAGACTGTGTTGGGAAGTGTTCCATCTTCCTCTATTTTTTGGAATAGTTTCAGAAGAATAGGTGTTAAATCTTCTTTGAATGTTTGGAAAAATTCTCCAGAGAAGCCATCTGGTCTGGGACTTTTACTTTTTGGGGGGTTTTTGATTACTGTTTCAATCTCATATCTTGTGATTGGTCTATTCAGATTCTCTATTTCTTCTTGATTCAGTTTTTGGAGGTTGTATGAGTCTAAGAATTTATCCATTTCTTCTAGATTGTCTAGTTTGTTGGCATATAGCTTTTCATAGTATTATTTTATAATCTTTTGTATTTGTGGAATATCCATTGTAATTTCTCCTTTTTCATTTCTAATTTTATTTGAGCCTTCTCTCTTCTTTTCTTGGTGAGTCTGTCTAAGGGTTTGTCAATTTTGTCTATCTTCTCCAAGAACCAGCTCTTTGTTTCATTGATCATTTCTAGTGTTTTCTTGGTTTCAATTTCATTTATTTCTACTCTAATTTTTATTATTTCCCTCCTTCTGCTGACTTTGGGTGTTGTTTCTTCTTTTTCTAATTCTGTTAGGTGTAGCATAAGGTTGGTTATTTGGGATTTTTCTTGTTTGTTAAGGTGGGCCTTAAGTTGGTGGGGTCACTTCCAAAATCCCATTTCCCAGATACCACTGAAGGACAATCTTTGTGAGCAAGCATCTCTAAGGATAAGGAATCTCTAGCCTGTTAATGTTCACTCTTCTGCACACCAGGTAGTAGGACTTGTTATCAGCAGGCGCTAGAGATCTGATGTAGCAGGAGTAATGAGGTCTAACCCAAGCAGCTCATCTTCCTGGACAGACAACGAGAGAGCTGTTCTTATTTTGCTGTTTCTGTAATGAATAGGTTGATTGAACCATCAGAATTGCTGGGTGGGAGGCTTTTCTCAGTTCCCTGCACATGGGCATCAATGGGTTACTGATCTCTTTCAGGAACCAGCACTTAGGGGAATTATGCCACTGAGGGATTCCTATCCTGGGATGAGCTGTCATGCTGCTGTGCCCCACATGGGAACTCAGAAATGAGAGAAGTTGGGGGTGAGCCTCTAGAGTGGTTGGTAGAGTATCGCTTGCTTCTGAAATTAGAGAAAGGGGATTTTGTGGGTTTTTTTGGAGGAAAGAACCATTGAGCTTTATGTATTTTGTAATCATGTGTAAACTCACCATGACATCATTGTGGATTTTAATGAAGGCCCTTGCAAATTCCAACTGTTAACCTGTTCCTCAAGGTCATTGTGGTCCAGGTTACAGTTTTATGATTCTGCCAGAAAGAGCTCTTCCAGGATGTTAGCATTCCAGTGTGCGTGCCCGTGTGTCCTAAACATTGGAGGGAAGTAACCTTGAGGCTCATGAGTATAGGGATTTGTGGAAGTCTAAGTTGTCATACCTTTTTCCTCAAGCCTGAGCTCTAACTGGATAATTTCCTAGCTCCATGAAATGAGACAAAGAAGAGAAAATTGGGTGTGTCATAAATATTATACAAACAAATTATAACTCATACTCCTCCACAAGAATATTTTCATTCAGCCAGCTGGATCTGACATGGCCTGGAGTACTTCAGGACAACATGGCCAGTAGGATCTTGATACAAGTAGGATTCCATAGGCCTCCTGGCCTGTCATGTTTGGTGATAGGTACAGCATAAAGAGCTTCCACTCCTTCACAGGAATTTTCATTAAAACTTCATGCAGAGGGGGCTGGCCCAGTGGTGTAGTGGTTAAGTTTACACACTCTGCTTCAGTGGCCCGGGGTTTGCAGGTTCAGATCCTGGGCACGGACTGATGCACCACTTGTCAAGCCCTGCTGTGGTGGTGTCCCATATAAAGTAGAGGAAGATGGGCATGGATGTTAGCCCAGGGCCAGTCTTCCTCAGCAAAAAGAGGAGGATTGGCATCAGATATTGGCTCAGGGCTAGTCTTCCTCACACACACACAAAACACGCAAATATGATGCTGTCCTTCGGGGGGCGCTGCATCATATGATGGTATTAAAGAAGGAGATGAAAGAGTCTACTCATAAGGAACTGATCTGCTAAAATAGAAGCATTTCTTTCATTTGTACAGCATTTCTCTGAGGTGTTCTGTACCCTGACATTAGAGAGCAATGAAAACTTGAAGGGATCACAATGAAAACGTACCAATAGATTCCATGTATTCATGATGATGTTAAATTTATGAGGAAGTGAGTGTGGCCAGAGGAACACTTCTGATGACCGAGTCATAGAATAAATGTTGGGAGACCGTGGAGTCATGTGTGAACTTCTTATGAATTGAATATAAATCCCCGGTGCTTGTCCATCTTACCCGTCCTCCTATATACATATGTGTCATGTATTAGGACTCAGTGGGCTTTGAGGATGGGACTGTGAAGTTCACCATGGAGGACTGGGCTCTTCTGGATCCATCCCAGAAGAAACTCTACAGGGATGTGAAAAATATCCCCAAGTTAATTGAATTCCTATTTTCACTGATACAAGAAAAACAATAAATCATTGTGTAAATTAGGGATGCATTTGTGAACAATTTCCCCCCCAGCTGTATTGAATTGACTAACAAAATTTATTTTAAAATTACAACATGATCATTTATTATACATATGTTGTATAATTGCAATTTGTTAAGAGAGTGGATGTTAAGCATTCTCACCACACACACACACATTCATGATAACACTGTGAGGTGATGGATGTATTGATTAACCTGCAAACTCACAAGCTTAAAAGGCTGGAGTGCAAAAACCTTTTACATTAGAAAGCTCTTAAGGCATTTATTTGAATAGCTTTATTGAGATGTAATTCACATACTCTACAGTGCACCTCACTAAACTGTAGATTTCAATGGTTTTCAATGTATTTCTAAAAATGTGAAATCATCACTGCAATTTTTTTTTCTGCTGGGAAGGATTCACCCTTAGCCAACATCTGTTGCCAATCTTCCTCTCTTTTTTTTTCATGCCAAAGCCTCAGTACAAAGCTGTATATACTAGTTGTAAGTCCTTCTAGTTATTCTATGTGAGTCACCACCACAGCATGGCTACTGACAGACGAGTGGTGTGGTTCTGTGCCCAGAAACTGAAGCCAGGCCACCAAAGCAGAGTGTGCCAAACTTTAACCACTAAGCCATCAAGGCTGGCTCAACACAGTCATTTTTTCTACATTTTTGTCATCTCAAAAGGAAACTCTTCTGCCCTTTAGCTATCACTCCCAATCTTCTCATCTTCCTCCTCCAATTCCCAGGCATAGACAACCACAAATCTACTCTCTGTTTCCATAGATCCCCCTATTTGGGCCTTTCCAATGAATGGAATAATTAAATATAAGGTCTTTGGGATTGACTTCAGTAACTTAGCATAACACTTTTCAAGGTACATCCATGTTGGACCATGTATCAATACTTCATTCACTATTATGGCCAAATAATATTCCATTGGATGGATAAAACATGAGTTTATCTATTCATCCATTCATGGATATTTGGATTGTTTCCACCAATCGGCACCTAGAAATATCATTACTATAAAATTCATGTACTAGTTTAGTTGCAACACGTGTTTTCATTTTTCTTGGGCATATACTTAGGAAGGAAATAATAGATCATGTGGTAATTCTAGGTTTAATTTTTGAAGAACTCCCAGACTGTTTTCCAGAGTGGATGCACCATTCTATATTCATACCACCCATGTCTGAGGGTTGAAATTTCTCCATGTATCCTCAACAAGATTTGATATTATCTCATTTTTTGATTCTAGCCATCCTAGTGATTGTGAAGTGGTCTCTCACTGAGGTCTTGATTTGCATTTCGTTTATGACTAATGGTGTCCAGCATATTTTCCTATGCTCTTGGCCAATTGTCTATCTTACCATTCAAGAAAATTCTAATATTATGACCAATCCCTGGGAAGAATAAACAGTCACTTCTTTCTCTCTCTACAAGTTGCCTTATAACAATGTGCGCCTGGGCCTCCTTCCATGTTTTGGTTTGAGTGCTCTCAGTTTGGAAACTGTCTTTGCTGTGTGCATGATCAACATTTATTAATTACTACTTCAGTGACTCATTGGTTGTACTTCTGTTATTTCTGAATTTTCCACAGTCTCCCTGGGACTACCCTTACAAAACAGTGAACAGGACCCCCAATTCGTCTTTCTTTCTGTTCCCTCACATCAAAAGCATCCAGTATTCATCCCCATTGTGTTGGGAGTAGGTCTGCTATCCCTCACCTGGACGGGGCTAGGTGCCTCACTGGGCTCACAACGACACATTATTAAGGCACATACAAGCCTGTCAGCTACCTGGCTGAACACACTGGGCTATTACACCAAAGCTGGAATTAATGCAACAGCACAGGATTCTCTAGTGCAGAGGGTTTTCATAACCGTTTAGCTTCAGATTACTTATTGGCCAAGGAAGGAGCAGTATGTGCTATAAGGGGCACAACCCGCTCCATATATATTGAAAATTCTGGACAAATTGAGAGAAATTTACAAAAATTGGCCTAAGAAGTACAAGGATTCCATAATCCCATCCATTATTTTCATCAAATACTTGCCTTAACTTTGTGAATATACTGAACCATTGATTTGTACACTTTAACAGGGTGCACTGTGTAATAAACAGTTGGTGGTGCTTTTCAAGATACTCTTGCCTAGAAGAGCAACAAATTCAGAAAATGGGACTGAGGATCGTGTCCTTGAAGCTCCTATGTAACAGTCTCTCTCCTTGTACTGTGGCTACAAAATCTCACCAATGCCTTGTTTGACTCTGCCTTCCAAATCTCATGCAAGTGACATGATTTGTGAATTCCAACATGGAAGTACAAAGGGGAGGGGAGTCTTCTTTTTTTTTTTTGTGAGGAAGATCAGCCCTTAACTAACATCCATGCTAACCCTCCTCTTTTGGCTGAGGAAGACCAGCTCTGAGCTAACATCCATTGCCAATCCTCCTCCTTTGTTTCCCCTCAAAGCCCTCCAGTAGATAGTTGTATGTCATAGTTGCACATCCTTCTAGTTGCTGTATGTGGGACACTGCCTCAGCATGGCCAGAGAAACGGTGCGTCAATGTGTGCCCGGGATCCGAACCCGGGCCGCCAGTAGCGGAGCGCACGCACTTAACTGCCAAGCCACAGGGCCAGCCCGGGGAGGGGATTCTTGAAAATCCAGTTCTTAATATTACCCAAATTGACATAACACAATACAGGTATTCTAGATTTTGTTGCCTTATCACAGGCCTCTACTTAACTCAAAGTCTGTTCACCAAATACCAGTCAGAAGGAAGGACAAAGAGCAAAGGGCCAAATGTGAAAAAAAATTCATAGGAAAGTATAGCCTTTGACAAACTTGTGATTCATAAAACTTTATTCCAACTGTTCTATAGAGTACAAAATAAAAACAGGCTCCTATACCCACCACCACAAAAAGGAGCTTTCTCTAAGAGAGGTAACAAAACGCACAGTGGATAAGGCAAATCTGGGAACTGCAATACATGGCCAGGAAGACAATCCCAACAACTACAAACTGTCATTTTTCAATGGCCTTTTAACAAAGAACAATTAAAACATCATAAAAAATTAAAGAAAAAATATTATTATTATTTTATTTTGAGCAAGATTGACATGCGCTAACATCTGTTGCCACTATTCCTTTTTTTTTTTCTTTCTCCTCCACCCCCGATACATAGCTATGTATCATTGTTGTAGAGTTGTACCTCTTCTACATGGGATGCCGCCTCAGCATGGCTTGATGAGCAGTGAGTAGGTCTGCACCCGGGATCTGAACTGGCGAACCCTGGGTCACTGGGGTTCACTTCACTTCACACGAATCAGAACATGTGAACTTAACCACCGCAACACTGGGCTGGTCCCAAGAAAAAATATCATTAACTGATTTAAAAAAAAGCACCATCTAATAATCTTTAAGCAGTATTGATGAAGGATGACACAGAATTATCTCACCTTAATATTCATTTCTAAAAGTTATTAATAGAAACCCACTGTGCAATGTTATACTTTAAAGTGGCTTGGTAACACAATATATTTACAACTTTTATAACAACTCTTTCATGTTACACTTTTCTAGAACATTATACACAAAATAATTTCCATCAAGTTTCCCATGTTACTTACATTTTATTTATATTTCTTTCTGGTTGGGAGTTCCACATGGAAGGATGTAGGCCAATGAAGTCTTTCCCATGCTGTTTACATTCAAGAGGTTTTTATCAAGTGAGTCCTTTCATGCCTTCAGAAAGAACTGGGATGACAAAAGCTTTCCCACATTCTTTACCTTTACATGGTTTTGCCTCTACTGTGCATTCTTGCATATTCTCAACAGTTTGCGTTACAAATACAGGATTAACCACTTTCCTGACATTCATAGGGTTTCTCTCCAATGTGACTTTTTTCATGTCTTTGAAGTGATCTGAGAGAAGTGAATGCTTTACTGCATTTTTTACATTCATAGGGTTTCACACCAGTGTGAGTTCTTTCATGAAATTGAAGAGAATTGGAAAAAGTAAATGCTTTACTGCATTTTTTACGTTCATAGGGTTCCTCTCCAGTGTGAGTTCTTTCCTGAAATCGAAGAGAAATGGAAAACGTGAATGCTTTACTGCATTTATTACATTGACAGGGTTTCTCTCCAGTATGAATTCTTGCATGTTTTTGAAGAGAACTGGAAAAAGTGAACGCTTTACTGCATTTTTTACATTGATAGGGTTTCTCTCCAGTATGAATTCTTGCATGTCTTTGAAGAGCACTGGAAGAAGTGAATGCTTTACTGCATTTTTTACATTCATAGGGTTTCTCTCCAGTATGTCTTCTTTCATGTATTTTAAGATCAGTGGAATAAATGAATGCTTTACTGCATTTTTTACATTCATAGGGTTTCTTTCCAGCATGAATAACTTCATGTAATTGAAGATATCTGAGAATAGGGAATGCTTTACTGCATTTTTTACATTCATAGGGTTTCTTTCCAGTATGAATTCTTTCATGTCTTCGAAGAGTACTGGAAGAAGTGAATCTTGAACTGCATTTTTTACATTCATAGGGTTTCTCTCCAGTATGAATTCTTTCATGTACTCGAAGAGAACTGGAAAAAGCGAATGCTTTACTGCATTTTTTACATTTATAAGGTTTCTCTCCAGTGTGAGTTCTTTCATGTCTTTGAAGACCACTGGGAAAAGGGAAGGCTTTCCCACATTCCTTACATTTATATGGCTTCTCTCCATACTGTTGACAGCCATATAGCTTGTGTTCAGTGTGACATCGAATGTGTGTTTTAAGAGATGAATGATGCAGGAAGACTTTTCCACATGAGCTGCTTTCACATGGTTTAGCTCCTGTAGTTTTGTTGTTCAGACTCAGATTTGGAGTAAGGTTGAATTTATCTCCATGTTGACTGTGCTCTAAACTTTCACAGAGTCTCCTTGCTATATGATCACTGTAAGAAATAAGAAGCACATTATTAATGACTTTATGTTTATTATATTTATTATGATTCATAGGAAAAGTTTAGGTTTTCTGTCTTGTCTCAATTCTCAGAAATTAAATATAATGAATGCTTTACAAGAGGCTTTCACCCTTCATTTTATCAGAACAGTGATATTCCTACATAGAGTTTATTAAACCTGTTTCTAAGTGGACTATTTTGCAAAAACTGATCCTCTACATCACATTTCAGAAAGCATATTTGGTGAAAATTTTCTAAGAATACCTAAATTTGAAGCAAGGATTATTTCTCTGCTTCTCTTTAAAATTTCATAACAAAACAGAATTGTTACATCAGACACTGCTTTCTATTGTGAGTGTGACTCACCTCTGTTTTCTCTCCAGGCTTTTGTACTGATCTTCAATATCACGATCTTCCCATGTTTTCCCTAAAATGCAGACCCAGAAAGATGATACCAAAGTACTGGCAATGATAGAAAACTATTTAGCTTTAAGTCCATGATGAGCTATGACCATTTCTCGTTTATTTACCAACATCCCCTGCTTCCAAATTCTACGTGTTGGAACCATGTTGATGGGCAAGAAACACTTGTTCTCTACTTGATGAAGGGAAGGAGGGAAGGAATGTCCTCATTCTTACCTATAGAGGCCAGGTTCCTGAAGGTTTCCCTCATCACATTTTTGTAGAGTTTCTTCTGTGAAGGATCCAGTAAGGCCCACTCCTCTGGGGTGAAGTTCACAGCTACATCCTCAACTGCCACTGAGTCCTGAAACACCTGAAATATGTGTAGAGTAGGATGCATAAGGTTGACAGCACTGGGGATCTGTACTCCATACG
The DNA here is from genome assembly GCF_057802395.1 of Ceratotherium simum simum. NCBI lineage: Eukaryota > Metazoa > Chordata > Mammalia > Perissodactyla > Rhinocerotidae > Ceratotherium > Ceratotherium simum. The sequence goes on along the minus strand of NC_141938.1, from coordinate 4,246,089 downwards.
TAGGAAGGTTGCCTATGATTGTGTCATCTCCAAAACTTTATTCTATGTTGTGATCACCAAAAACTCACTCATTTTCTGTATACACTTCCTCATCAATTTGACAGTGTTTTGACACATGGAAATTATTTACATATTTTTACTGTGATCACATTACAGCATATTTCTCTGTAATGGCAGGGTACAGAGCGTATCAGAAAATGACACAAATGCCATAGAAATGAAGCAAATATTTTAAGACTGATGCTTCCTTGTGAGAAAAATTCTTTCATCTTCTTCCTTTTACCCACCAGTCACAGCACTCCATGAGGCAGAGGGTCAAATCCACATGATGTTTCAATGGATAAAAACACAGTGAAGAAATGGAGACCTTTTTATGTACTTCCATCACCAAAAAGAGTCCTGGAGGCCTCTAGAAATCAGACTTGAAATGAAGCCCAACTGGCCACATTGTCCTAAATTACTCCAGACCATTACAAGGAATCAGATGCAGCTGGTGAATGTAAACCTTCCTGCGGGGAAGTATCACTTTTAACGTGTAATATTTATCATAGACTCAGTTCTTCCTTTCTCTCTCTGTGATTTGGTGGGGCTAGAAAGTTATTTGGAACTTGGGGCTCAGACACAAGGAAGAAGGCATGACAAATTAGACCATAAAATCCCTATACTCAAGTGCCTCAAGGCTACTTCTTGCCAATTTTTAGAACACACAGTGAGATAATAATGTGCTAGAACAGCTCTTTGCAGTCAAACTCTAACACTGTACCTTTAGCCTTGCTGGCCTTGAGGGGCAGGTTAAGAGCTGCAGATTGCAAAGAAGTTCACTGAACTCCACAAGGGTCTGATAGTCAATTTGCTGATGATTATACAATACATGAAGGATTTCACAGTGCTTTCCTCCAAAGAACATAAAATCCCCATTATTCAAGGCAACAGGAAATGTTTCCTGACCAGACACTCTAGATGATACCTGCCAACTTCTGATCCCACACTTAAGGAACTTAGAAGCAGTCATTCTTGATCTCACAAGAAGAAAATGAAAAAACTTTAAATGAACAACTCTCCTTAGATCCATGAGAGCCTTGAGGTCACAGGGCAAACGACTGTCTTCAAAATTGGGGAAAAGATAAAAATAGTTGGGATTTTGAGATGGAACCCAGATATTCTGTTCTTAACAAAGTCTGTACTAAACAAAAAATCTATTTCACCAGAGCCCAATGCAAAAACAAAAAGAACAACACAATATCTATGAAGTCTAGAACAACCAGCTTTTTTTTTTTTTCTTTTTCTTTTTTGTTAGGAAGATGGCCCCTGAGCTAACATCTGCCAATCTTCCTCTTTTTGCTGAGGAAGATTGGCCCTGGGCTAACATCCATGTCCAACTTCCTCCACTTGATATGGGACGCCGCCAGAGCATGGCTTGACAAGCAGTGCATTGGTGCGCGCCCAGGATCCGAACTGGCGAACCCCGGGCTGCCGCAGTGGAGCGCATGCACTTAACCGCTTGTGCCACCAGGCCAGACCCAAGAACAACCATCTTTAACAGCAGGTTTAAAATACACATAGTGGGAGTATCCGAAAAGAAAAGACACACAGAAAGAAACAGAAGAAACAAGTTAAATAATAATCACAAAAATATCCTAAAATTAATGATAGCCAGAAAACCACACACCCAGAAATCTCAGAGAACACTAAACACGATAAACTGCAATAGCGCACACCCCCATGATATCATAGTCAAAGAGGAGAAAAATAAAAGACAGAGAATATATTGAGAAATGCCAGAGAAGAAACATCTTAGGTATAAAGAAACAAAGATTTGAATTAAATTTGACTTCTTTTAAAGATTTTATTTATTTTATTTTTTGCCCCTAAAGCCCCAGTAGATAGTTGTATGTCATAGCTGCACACCCTTCTAGCTGCTGTATGTGGGACTCGGCCCCAGGATGGACAGAGAAGCGGTGCCTCAATGCGCACCCGGGATCCGAACCCGGGCCGCCAGCATCGCAGCGCACACACTTAACCACCAAGCCACAGGGCCGGCCCAAATTTGACTTCTTTTAAAAAACCATGTGAGCACGAACAGAGTAGAGTAAAAAGTTTTGAAAATAAAGAAAAGCACTCCCCTAGAATTGTCAAGAAAAAAATCTCCTTCAAAAAAAAAAAAAAAGACAAATAAGGAGTTTCTAAGACAAAAATGAGGGAAGTTGTCGAGTACACCTACTTTGAATAAAATGTTCAAGAATTTATCAGGGGGCTTGCTCAGTGGTGTAGTGGTTAGGTGCATGTGCTCCCTGCGTCAGCCCACAGCTCGTGGGTTCGGATCACGGACGTGCACCGACGCACCGCTTGTCAAGCCGTGCTGTGGCGGCGTCCCATATAAAGTAAAGGAAGATGGGCACAGATGTTAGCCCAGAGCCAGTCTTCCTGAGCAAAAAGAGGAGGATTGGCATTGGATGTTAGCTCAGGGCTAATCTTCCTCACAAAAAAAAATTTATCAGGAAGAATATAAACGATAAAGGTAGAGGTTTAGAAAAAGAAAAAAAATGAAGGTAAAATATCTTTTATATTTCTTATAAATAGTATAAAAAATGACACTTTGTTTACAATATTAGCAACAATGTATGTGGTAATGAGAAATTTATGGACAAGTGATATAAATGACAACATGACAAAGAAACAGGAAGGGCAAAGTGGGAAGAGTGTGTTAAGAGGTACTCGCACAACAGTGAAGTGGTGTAGTGTTATTTGGCAGAGGAGGTGGGTTAGTTGTAAACGAATACTGAAAACTCAAGGGCAACCACTACAAAATGCTTTTCAAAAATGTGTTACTGATATTCTAAGAGACAAGAAGAAAACAATCTGAAAAAATGCTCAATTTCAGCCAGAGAAGACAGATAAAAGGTGGAAGACAAAAAGAAAAAGAAACAAAAGCAAAAAATACTAAACCAAGACTTCATAAATACTAATCTAGCTTTATCAATAACAGCTTTAACTATCAATGGTATCAATACAATTGAAACACAGTAATATCAGATTTCAAAGAAGTCAATTACAAATTCTCTACAAGAAACCCACTTTAAATATACACTGACAGATGAAGGGTAAAGGGGTGAAAAAAAATAGACAATGACAACACTAGTAAAAAGAAAGCTGCCATAGGTATATGAATCACAGGCAATGCAGATTTCAAACAAAGGAAAATGCAGAGATAGACAGGGGCATTAGACACTGACAAAGGGGTCCATTCTCCAAGAAGGCACACCAATGCTTCATGTGTACCTGCATAACAACAGAGGGGCAAAGTACACGATGCAAGAACTGATAGAATGCAAGGAGAAATAAATGAATCCAGTATTAAAGCTGCAGAATTCAACTTCCCCTTACCAAGAATTATAAATTCCAGTAGGCAGGACGAGGAATGACAGAGGTGAACTGAAGAGCACTATGAAATAAGTGGAGGGCCCGCCCCATGGCTTAGCAGTTAGGTGCGCGCGTTCCGCTGCTGGCGGCCCGGGTTTGAATCCCAGAGCGCACCGACGCACCGCTTCTCTGGCCATGCAGAGGCCGCGTCCCACATACAGCAACTAGAAGGATGTGAAACTATGATGTACAACTATCTACCGGGGGTTTGGGGGAAAATAAATAAATAAAATTGAAAAAAAAAAAAGAAACAAGTGGATTTCATTATACTCCATGGAATACTTCATACACAACAGCAGAATATACATTCTTCTCAAGTTCACATGGAATATTCTCCAAGACAAACCACATTCTAGGATATAAAGCACACCTTATCAAATTTGAAAAAACAGAACTCATACAAAATATGCTCTCACACCACATACACATTCATCTAGAAGTGAATAACATCAAGATTGTCAGGGCCGGCCCTGTGGCTTGGTGGTTAAGTGCGCGCGCTGCGATGCTGGTGGCTCGGGTTCGGATCCCGGGTGCGCATCGAGGCACCACTTCTCCGTTCATCCTGAGGCCGAGTCCCGCATACAGCAACTAGAAGGATGTGCAGCTACGACATACAACTATCCACTGCGGCTTTGGGGGGAAAAAATAAAATAAATAAAATCTTTAAAAAAAAAAAAAAGATTGTCAGAAAACCTCAAATAAGTGGAGATTCAATAACACACTTCTATTTTTATTTTATTTTATTATTATTATTTTTTTGTGGGTGTGTGTGTGAAGATCAGTCCTGAGCTAACATCCATGCTAATCCTCCTCTTTTTGCTGAGGAAGACCAGCTCTGAGCTAACATTTATTCCCAATCCTCCTCCTTTTTTTCTCCCCAAAGCCCCAGTAGATAGTTGTATGTCATAGTTGCACATCCTTCTAGTTGCTGTATGTGGGATGCGGCCTCAGCATGGCCGGAGAAGCGGTCTGTCGGTGCACGCCCGGGATCCGAACCCGGGCCGCCAGTAGCGGAGCGCGCACTTATCGGCTAAGCCATGGGGCCAGCCCAATAACACACTTCTAAATAATACATAGGATCAAAGAAGTCTCAAGAGAAATCAAAATTTCTTTTGAACTAAAAGAAATGAAAACACAACATAACAATGGTTCTTGGAAGCAGCAAAAGCAGTGCCTAGAGGGAAATTTATGCCATTGAAGAAATACACTGGAAAAACAAAAGATCTATAATCAATGTAAGCAATTAACTTAGGAAACAATAAAAAGAAGTGCACATTTAAACTGTACTAAGCACAATAAAAGAAATAATAAAAATTAGAAAAGAAATCCATCTCATTGTGGAAATCAATGGAGAAAATCAAAACCAGAAAAGGGTTCTTTGACAAGACTAATAAAATTGATAAACATTTAGTCAAGAAAACAAAAGATGGAAGACAGAAATTACTAATATCAGAAAGGAAAGGAAGGAACAACGAAAACAAAAAAGGATTTGATAAAATCCAACATCCATTTACGACAAACTGGTAATAAAGAGGAACTTCCACTTCTTAAGAAAGAACATCTTTATGAATGCTATAGCTAAATTTATAATATTTTTTCCATATGGCATGACAGTCTGTGAAATGGCTAAAAGAATTCATAACAACAGAAATAACTCATGGAATTAATGAGAGTATAGCAAGGCTGAAGGATACGTGGGTCCACTGCTTTCCTTATAGACCCACACAAATATAGTCAAGTGATCTTTGACAATGAAGGCAAGACAAGTCAAATGAAAAATTGGGTCTTTTAAACAAACAGTGGTGGAAATAACTGATATCCACATGCAAACACACACACACACACACACAAATGGAGACGCAGGCACCATACATTTCACAAAAATTAACTCAAGATACATTACAGATTCGAAAGTAAAATGTGAAAGGAATAAACTCCTAGAAGGTAACATAGAGGAAAATCTAGATGACCTTGGGTTGCAAGATGAATTTTTAGATATGAAATCAAAAATCAAGATCCACAAAAGAAAAAAAACAAAAATTTTACTTCATTAAAATGAAAAACTACCGCTCTGAGAAAGTCAGTGTTAAGACAATGAAAACAACTCACAGGGTAAGTGAAAATTTTTGTAAAACACTTGACTGGTATCCGAAATATCCAAAGAACACTTAAAACTTAACAGTCGGGCCGGCCCCGTGACTTAGTGGTTAAGTGCGCGTGCTCCACTGCTGGCGGCCCGGGTTCGGATCCCGGGCGCAACCTGGGCGCGCATCGACACGCCGCTTCTCCGGCTATGCTGAGGCCACGTCCCACATACAGCAACTTAGAGGGATGTGCAGCTGTGACATACAACTATCTACTGGGGCTTTGGGGGGAAAAATAAATAAATAAATAAAATCTTTAAAAAAGAAAAAAAGAAACTCAACAGTCAGAACACAAACATCCCAATTTAAAAAATGGGCAAAAGATTAGAATAGACATCTCACTGAAGAAGATATATAAATGGGAAATAAGCAACACGAAAACATGCTCCACAGCAAATGTCCTTGGAAAACTGCAAATAAAACAACAAGGATGTATCACTAAACACTTATTAAATGGGTAAATCTCAAAACACTAAGAACATGAAATACTGGTGAAGATGTGAAGCTACAGGTAACCCTCATTCATTGCTGGTAGAAATGGAATGTGGTAACTTACAATGGAAGACAAGAACCTTCTTTCAAAACAAAATTCTGAGTCACTACATAGAGTAAGATCCAGCAATCACACTCCTTGGTATTTTTGCAAACGTATTGAAATCTTATGTTCACACAAATCCTACACATGTTTATAGGTGCTATATTCATAATTTACAAGACTTAGATTTTTACACAAGATGTCCTTCAAAAGTCAAATAGACAAAAACAATCAATGGTGTATCCATACAGTGAAATACTGCTCAGTGATAAAAAGAAAGGAGGTATCAAGCCATGAAAACACATGGAGAAATCTTAAATGTATACTGCAAAGGAAGAGAAGACAATGTGACAAGGCTATGTCGTGTATGAGTCCAAGTACATGCCATTCTGGAAAAGACAAAAGCATGAGCCACTAGAAAGATCTTTAGTTGTCAAGGATTTGGGGGTTGCAGGAGGGATGAATCAATAGGTGGAACACAGAGAAGTTTTAGGGAAGTGAAACTGTACTATATGAAACAGAAACGATGGATACACATCATTATACATTTGCCAAAACCCACACACTGTATAACACAAAGAGTCAATGCTAATGTACACTGAGCACTGTGATGCATCAATATGGGTTTGGAACCTGTAACAAATGGACCACAGCAAGACAAAATGTGAAAAAGAGTGCAAACTGTGTGGATGCAGAGAGAAGGGTTATGTAGAAACTGTAAATTCTGATCAATTTTTCTGAAAACCCAAAACTGATCTAAAGAAAACTGAAGTCTTTCAAAAAAAACATGAAGACAGACTCATTGCATTCACCCCTGATGACTGACTAGGGCAAGTTCTTGCATCAGAAGCCTATGGACAGGGCCGGCCCCGTGGCTTAGCGGTTAAGTGCATGCGCTCTGCTGCTGGCGGTCCGGGTTCGGATCCCGGGCGCGCACCACTTCTCCGGCTATGCTGGGGCCGCGTCCCACATACAGCAACTGGAAGGATGTGCAGCTATGACATACAACTATCTACTGGAGCTTTGGGGGGAAAAATAAATAAATAAAATCTTTAAAAAAAAAAAAAAGAAGCCTATGGACAACTTAAGGTCCTCCTCCTGAGAGCCTCAAATCACTGTCATCAGGGTTAGAGGCCTCCTCCTTGACAACTGATTGCTTCATAGAGTTTAAGGAACCCAGGCTTTAAGTTGGGTTTGAACTAAAAATCCCTTTGCTGTGCCAAGCTCAGACTGTGGGTGTTGTCCACTGTAACCCAGAGGGTCAGGATCTTTACTGCAATAGATGCAGCGGTGGCAGCAGGAGCAGTTACTTAGGGGTCCTGGTGAGACGTCTGGAATCTTGCTACCTTATGGCTGCATTTTCCTGTCTCTTTTTTCTCTCTGAAACAATTGCTCTTTAAGGAGTGACCATCTGGTGGTCTCAGCTCCTTCACAGGGTATAGTCAACCTTGTAACCCGAGGCCTCCACTGTCTCACCTTCACTCTAAACACACAGATACCATCCGAAACAAAAAAAAATTGTCTATATTTGAAGATTACAATGTGATCATTTGATATACATATACAATTTATATACCCGACATTTTCTAAGACAGTGGATTAAGCTTTCTCACCAAACACACACACACAAAAGTAAGCACCTAAGGCTGGAATTGATGGGTCATATGATAATTTCAGGTTTTACATTTAAGGAACTCCCAGACCTTTTCCCGCAGTAACTACACCATTTTATATTCACACCACCCACGTATGAGAGTTCAAATTTCCAAACACATCATCCACAAAACTTGTTATTACCTCACTTCTTGACTCTGGTCATCCGAGTGGTTGTGAAGTGGTATCTCACTGGGATTTTGATTTGCATTTCCTGGATGGCTAACAATGTTCAGCATCTTTTCACCTGCTCTTGGCTATTTGTCTGCCTTCCTTGGAAAATGGTAACACCTCCAGCATATTCAAGAATACAAGTGGCAAGAGCAGACAGACTTCTTTGGTTCCTTATCTTCAGGGGAAAGCATCAAGTCTTTTACAATTGAATACAATATTAAAAAGTAAAAAATAATAATAAAAAGAAATACAATATTAGCCCGAGGTTTTCCATATGTGCTCATTATGACATTTCATTCATTTCTGGTAATCTGAGTGCTTTAATCATGAAAAGGTACTGGATTTTGTCAATTACTGTCCTGAGACTATGGAAATATTCTGCCATTTTTTACTTTTACTCTATTAATATCCTTTATTATATGAATGGATTTTGTGATGTTAACCCAACATTTAATCCCTGGAATAAATCTCACTTGGTCATGGTGTATGATTCTTTTCTATATTGCTGGATTGGGTTTGCTGGCATTTCTTGTACTGGCCTCACAATATTAGTATGAAGTGTTCATTCCATATTAGTTTTTTAAAGAAATTGTGAAGAATTGGTATTAAATATTCTTGAATGTTTCGGAGAATGCTGTAATGAATCCATTGTGTCTAGCCTTAATTTGTGGGTAGTTCTTTGTTTACTGTTTCAGCCACTTCACTTATTATATTTCTATTCAGATTTTTCATTTATTCTTGATTTAGTTTCAGTAGTGTGTGTCTTTTGAGGAATTTGTCCATTTCATCTGACTTATCCAATTTGTTGCCATACAATTGTTCACTGAATTCTTTTACAGTCTTTTTTAGTTCAATGTCTGTAGTAATATCACTCATTCTTTGTGACTGTATGAATTTGAATGTTTCCCTGTTTTCTCTAGATCAGTCTAGCTAAATATTTGTCAATTTTGTTAATCACTCCCTAGAACCCACTTTTGGTTTCATTGACTTTCTCTGTGGTTTTTCTATTCCTCATTTCATTAATTTCTACTCTAATTTTTATTATTTCCTTTTATCCTTGCTTTGAGTTTGGTATCTCATCTTTTGACGTCTGTTAGGGTGAAAGATTTTTGAGATCTGTCTTCTTTCTTAGTATAGGCATTAATGGCTATAAATTTTTTTCTACTGTTTTAGATGCAGGCTATAAACACTGACACTTTAGTTATGATATAATGTTTTTCATTATCTCTAGAAATAGTCTTTGTTTTAAAGTCTTATTTTGCTAGAAAGTTGTATCATCTCTCCAGTTATCTTGCTTGTGCTGTTTACAGATGTATCTTTCCAGAGCTTTTAATTTTAACCTGCTTATATAATTGAATCTAAAGTGTGTTTCCTGTACATAGCATATTTGAATCTAAAGTGTGTTTCCTGTACATAGCATATATTTAGATCGTGATTTTATTTTTTACTTTGAGCTGACAATGTATTCCTCCTGTGTGGATAACGTAGTCCACTCACATTTAGTATTACTGACATAATTGCAATTATTTGCCCCTTTTTCTTTTCATTTTCTACAATTCTCATATTCTTTTTAGCTTCTCTTTTCCTCCTTTATGGCTTTCTATTGCAATTATTGAATATGTCCTAATGTAGCATTTTCACTTTTAAGTGATGTCTTCACTATATTTTTGGAGTTATTTTCTTAGGAGTTATGCCACTAGTAAACATATACTTCTTAATTTATAAGAATAAACTTTGAATATACACCAGCTTAATTCCAGGGATATATGGAAGTTTTACTCCTATATACCTCTCTCCCCTTTTGCCATTTTTGTGGTACTATTGTTATGCACATTATATCTATTCATGATATAACTCAATAATATACTGTTACACCTATTTCTTTACCATCTGTAGTCACTTCTTTAGCCCAACACAGATTTGCTCTCACCCACAACCTTTGTGCTTTTAATGAGAAACAAATTACACATATATTACACTTCTATATGTAATAAGCAAAACAGCATATTAAATATATTGTATTTGATACAATTCTTTTGATAATAGCTAAGAGAAAAAGGAGCAAAAACGATATTTATTGTCTTTCATATTTACATAATTACATATACTTGCATTTTTGTTTCTTTTTGTTGATATCAATTGCCATCCTGGGTCACTTGCTTTCAACCTGCAGAACTCCTTCAGTAATCTCAGAAAACAGTTGGCTGTTAATAAATTATCGCAGTTTTTGCTAATCTGGGTAAGTCTTTATTTCAGCTTTATATTTTGCACGGTAATTTTAGTGAATATAGGATTCTTGGTTGATAGGTTTTTTCTTTGTGCACTTTGAATATGTTATCCCTCTGCTTTCTGACCTCTTTTCTGTGCTGAGATGTCACTTGTTAATTTTACTGGGCTTTCCTGTAAGAGTTGCGTAATTTTTTAATTGCTGTTTTTTCCCCAGTGTATAGTTCCTACTTTCCTGTATCTTCACATGTCTCAGATTTTTGATGCAAAAAAGACATGTAAGGTAATATGTTTTAGCAACTCTGGGTTCTGGTTCCCTTTCTACTCTTACTTTTTATTGTTTTAGCTTAATTGCTTGTTCAGTGACTGGGTGGATTATTTTAGTTAAGTCTGTATCCTCCACACAGAGTAAAACCTCTGATATATCTCCTAGAATCCAGCATGGCTTTGGGTACATCTGCCATCATGAGACAGTGGTACTGGTAGGGCTCTCTTCCTCCATCATGGACGCACCCCATGGTTAAACTAGATTAATTGCTGGCTTATTGTTCTACTGTTTTCACCAATGTCCTGGGGGGCATAACTTCCTCTATCAAATAGTCCAGTCAAATTCTGGCTCCTTTGTAGCAATACAATCTGAAGTCACTGTTTGATATTTGTTCTGACCCTCGGAATCATCCTCCCAGCAGTTGAATTCTCTGGTTCTTTCCAGAAACTAGTCAGCCTACAGTCTAAGCAGTATCTTCATTAAATACACACATCTACTAATTGCATTTCACCTCATTCACCACTTTTTTGAAAGTGTCATTTGACTTGAACTTTTCAGGATCTTTTGCTGGTCAAGTTAATTCCTTTGGGAAGGAATTAACAGCTTTGTGTTTTAGAGCTGGCTTCTCCTCCGCATTCAGGAAAAATCTGAGTTCCAGGACTCTGGAGCTGTGATAGGGACAATAGCAAGACTCGCTCTGGGACACAATCCCAATTTAGGGGTTGAGTGATCAGTGCAGTGGAGAGACAGCAGCCAGAGGTCCTCTTGATTGTCTCATGTTACAGCCACCTCATGAGCAGGGGAAAGAGTGACCAGTGCCCAGTATTCTCAGCAAAGAATGAGCACAGCAGAGCCTCTGTACCAGGAGAAGGGGCTGGGTGCAAGAAGGGTGTCCCCACTGTTCATGTGAACCAATGAAGGACTTAAATTCAGCAATAGGGAGCTGAGGGCAGGATGGGTAATGTTGAAGTCCTGCTCATCCTAGGAAAAAAACCCCATTCTGTACCTTTTGGAGAGAGAAACATGTATTCTGGTTCAGGGTGCAGCACTCTGGAGAGAAGTGTTCACTTGCTGAGCTGAGAGTGGGGAGAGAGTGAACATGGTTCAAATCCCACACACTCTTCCTTTTCTCACAGAATTTCCATTAATTTTCTTCAATAGATGCTCATTTGCTCTTTGCCTTTAGGACAATTTCTAGAGGCTGCAAATGGTTGTTTTAAAATAATTCCCACCTGGGCTGGCCCCGTGGCTTGGTGGTTAAGTGAGCGCGCTCCACTGCTGGCGACCCGGGTTCGGATCCCGGGCTTGCACCGACACGCTGCTTCTCTGGCCATGCTGAGGCCGCGTCCCACATACAGCAACTAGAAGGTTGTGCAGCTATGACACACAACTATCTACTGGGGCTTTGGGGGGAAAAAATAAATAAATAAAATCTTTAAAAAAATAATAATAATAATAATTCCCACCTGTTTAACTGGGGAGCATGTCAGTGGAGCTCCTCATATTATTATATGACCCTAGTGCATTTAATACACAGCCCATATCAGAAAACCCTCTCCCGACTGATATACAATGGCACTGCAGACTGTAATATCACTTTTCATTTTATAGAGACACAGAATTGAGAATATTAATTTTTTTATGGTTTTAAAAAATGTATTGTACACTTCAAAAAATTATTGTTTAGATGGTTAACACAGATGTCACTTCCCACTAGAAACACATTAGTCATTTGATTATACACTATTGTTAAAAGAAAACCACAGGCACCGAATGGAGTCACTTGTGCTACTCCCACATCAGCAAACCAGGGCTTAATACCTAACCTGACCTTAATACTTAACCAGTTTTAACCTTCCTCAAGAATGTAGTCTTGGGCCGGCCCCGTGGCTTGGTGGTTAAGTGAGCGCGCTCCACTGCTGGCGACCCGGGTTCGGATCCCGGGCTCGCACCGACGCGCTGCTTCTCCGGCCATGCTGAGGCCGCATCCCACATACAGCAACTAGAAGGATGTGCAGCTATGACACACAACTATCTACTGGGGCTTTGGGGAAAAATAAATAAATAAAATCTTTCTTTAAAAAAAAAAAAAAAAAAAAGAATGTAGTCTCAACTAGTCATTGTGGGATTTTTCTGGTCAGCGTCAATAAGGTAACCTGCCATGTGGGCCCTCTCCATCTCACAAAGGAAGAAAAGGTTATCCCACTAATAAGACCTTTTTGTCCTGAAAGTGAGATAACCTCCCTAAAGTAATCCTTTTTTCTGTTTAAGACTTCCTTCTCTTGCCTTTAAGAGCCTTCCCTTTCTGTAGTCCTTTGGATCTCTTCTCTACTTGTTAGATGGGATGCTGCTCAATTGATGAATTGCTCAATAAAGCTGATTAGATCTTTAAAATCTACTCAGTTGAATCTTTGTTTTGTCACAGATTTGGTGGCAGCAACAGGATCCAAAACAAATTTCTGAAAGCATTTGGGGACAATGAGAAACACAGGCGAGGTACTCATGAACCCCTTTTGTGTTCTCTATCTTTCTCACCATTTCTTAGGGCCATGGAAAAATTCTGTCAAGATTCTGAGCTCCACTGTCTTGCCAAAACCTTTCCATCTAATTGAATTCCCAGTCAGTTCTCCATTTGTCTGGAATCACTAGTTTCATGTTGGGAACTGCTGGTAGTTCAGACCACAATTCCCCATTTGAGCGGAAGCCCCAGTTCTTGGTTCTGTCCCCAGATACCATACTGGGAACTCCTGGTGACAGCTGCAGTTTCCCATCTTTTTGGCATTAGTCCCCGGTCCCTATTTGTTGAGGTCTGCTGGTTCAATCTTTTCCCCACTCCCAGGTTCCATGTTGGGAATTGCATATGGTGTGCATAGGGCCTCTTCTTGGCCAGTCCACAGTAACATCTTTTGGTTACTGCTGGAATGTTGAAGTGCACGTTTGTTTTTCTTGCTTTATGTAAAAAAAGGAGACTGCTAAACAGGATCTCAGAGACCAAAACCTTCAAACATTGGTAGGCACCGGTGAGCATTTAAAGAATGTTAGAGATCTTGCCACCTCACTCAAAAGCTCCCATGTTAGGATAGGTTGGTCATGCATTAGGTTAGATCGACACTAGGTCACCTGCCAACCTCAAGAAAACTTCCTTGCAATGAGGTACACTGTGAAACATCACACAATCTCCAATCAAGTGGTACAAACATTTCAGGTATTAGTTTGGTTCTGAGAGGCTCAAAGTAATAGAATCCTTAAAAGTAACAGAATCCTTACAATCTAAATAGTAAAGTGTGCCACCTTCCTGCACATCTACTTATTTTATATCTAAGAACTGTCGCCATGGAAGCTACAAATATCCACAAAAATGGCAAAATCTTACTAAGATTTCTTGTGTCCTGAGAGGTTGGCTTGGTAACTCTCAGACTGGGGGCTGCAAAACAAGGCTGGATAGAAGTGTGAGTTGCACCCCATTTGCAGCTAGTAAAGGCTGGAAAGAAATGTTGGTGAAGCTCCATTTACAGCCAAGGGTCCTACCAAACTGCTGCCAGAATTTAGGGAAATAAAAATGGCTTAAATGAGGAACATTCCTATTAGATAAGATCATTTAAGAAATGCACTTAAAAACAAAATCTTCATAATTTCAAAAATACTGTCACTGAAAGTTTCATTCGAAAAAGTTAATGATAAATTAAAGATATGACATACCTTAAATAAGACAATAAACAAAATTTCACTGAGTTAATGGCCTCACAGTCACCCCCATATCTACCTTCAAAGGTGGGCCCTCCAGGAGAAGTCAAGATGGTGGCGTAGGCAGACTTGGAACTCACCTCCTCCCACGGACACAGTCAATTTACAACTACTCGTGGAAAGATCAGCCCTGAGAGAGAACTGAAAACTGGATAAGAGGAACTCCTGCAACAAAGAACAATCCTAATTGAGGTGGAAGAGGCAGAAACTCCCTTCTGGAGAAAAAAACACTGCCTTCACAAGCCGCAGCGCCTCACAGCTGCCGGGAGCAGCCCAAAGGTCTGCAGCCCTCCCTGGAGGAGCGGGGCCCTGAGGCGGGGAGCGCTCCCACTGTGGGCATTTTGTTGACCCAGCACAATCGAGACGAGTGGCATAATATCTGACTACTGCTACTACAACATTAGGGAGTACCCACAGAAAAGCTGGTTAACTAAGAAATTAAAACCGGCTCTTGAAGGGCCCATGCTCAAACACACCCATTTCAGAAAAGCAACCTAAAATCACCAGAAAGAAAGGTGCACAGTGCGTTGGTGAAAAGAGACTCACTTGATAGGCGCTGAGTGCATCGCAGTGCAAGGTGAGACCTCTACAGGGACTGGGACATTGGCAGAAGCCATTGTTGTGGCCTGGTGTGGGTGTGCTGACACAGACGCCATTGGAGTTCTCCTGGGGGCCTGCTACCCCAGGGTCTGCCACGCCCACTAGAGCACTGATTTAATCCAGCTCAGCCAGGGCAGGCAACCCACCTTAGGGACTGGCCCCACCCAACAACAAGACCTCAGGCAACTTGTGGGCCTGCACAGATTGGTGACTGGATTCTCTGCAGCCTGGCGGCTGATCCCACTTCAGTGGGGCAGGGCGTGCACAAGGAGCGGGTGGAGAGCGTGGGGCAGTGGTGGAGTGTGTGGGGCCATTTGCAGCCCCACCCAGCTGCAATCCTCAGAGAGCTGACAAGAGACCTAAAGGCTGGAGGCTTATACCTTTGGTAAGCCCCTGAGCCTAACAACCTGCCACGCTGAGGGCCTAGCCACTTAAAATAAATTCTGAAACACAAATGTGGTATTAGAACTTGCAGCCAACTGTGCCAGGGCTGTCCACACCCGATAAAGAGACTGAAGGGCCCACAACAACTACTAGCAGCTGAGCATTACAACAGCTGGCTAGGAGCATAACTCGGCCTCCCTGGGTGCCTACAGGGAGAGCAAACAGGCCACAACAGAAGGACACACATAGCCCACATAGGGGTCACCCCTGGAACATTGAGAACTGAGGGAAGCACACAGCAGGACTCCTAAGGCATCGCTTATATAAGGTGACCTATCCAAGAGCGGGAGATGTAGCTGACATACCTAATACATAGACACAAGCACAGGAAAAGAGGAAAATGAGGAGGCAAAGGAATACATTCCAAGTAAGGGAACAGGATGAAACCCCAGAAAAGGAACTAAGTGAAACAAAAATGAACAACCTACCCGACAGAGAGTTCAAACAAAGAGTGTTAAGGATGCTCACTGATCTGGGGATAACAACAGATGAACTCAGTGAGAATGTCAACAAAGAAATGGAAGATATAAAAAAGAACCAATCAGAAATGAAGAATACAATACTGGAAATAAAAAATTCACTAGAGGGACTCAAAAGCAGAGTAGAGGATACAGAAGAATAGATCTGTGAGCTGGACGAAAGACCAGAAGAAATTACCCAAGTTGAACAGGTAAAAGAAAAAAGAATTAACAACAGTGAGGACAGTCTAAGGGACCTCTGGGACAACATCAAGTGCACTAACATCCATGTGATAGATGTCCTGGAAGGAGAAGAGCAAGACAAAGTAGCAGAGAATCTATTTCAAGAAATAATAGATGAAAACTTCCCTAACCTAAGGAAGGAAACAGACATCCAGGTACAGGAATCACAGAGAGCACCAAACAAGATAAACCCAAAAAGGCCCACACCAAGACACATTATAATCAAAATGTCCAGAATTAAAGAGAGAATCCTAAAAGCCGCAAGAGAAAGACAAGTTACATACAAAGGAAACCCCATAAGGCTATCAGCTGACTTCTCAGCAGAAACCTTACAGGCTAGAAGAAGTTTCCCAGGCAAGCAAAAATTAAAGGAGTTTGTCACCAAGAAACCAGTGCTACAAGAAATGTTAAAGGGACTGATTTATGGGGAAAAGAGAAGACGACTAATAGGAAAAATTATCTGTTTCCATGATAAGAGGGTAATGGATACAAATGCACAAAAAAGAGGTTAGATATAATATCAAAAACATAAAGTGAGTGATGAGAGGTGTTAAAGAGTAGATATTTCAGACAGAGGTCAAACTAAAGAGACCATCAATTTTGTATAGAAGGAGAAAGAAACAGGGAAGGACAACTAAAACACTGTGAAAAAAAAAAGTTAAAAAATGGCAGTAAGTACATACTTATCAATAGCTACTTTATTTTTTTTTTTAATTTTTTATTTATTTATTTTTCCCCTAAAGCCCCAGGCGATAGTTGTATGTCATAGTTGCACATTCTTCTAGTTGTTGTATGTGAGACGCAGCCTCAGCATGGCCGGAGAAGCAGTGCATCTGTGCACGCCCGGGATCTGAACCCGGGCAGCCTGCATCGGAGCGCACGCACTTAACCGCTAAGCCACGGGGCCGGCCCCTCAATAGCTACTTTAAATGTCAACGGACTAAATGCTCCAATTAAAAGGCATAGGGTGGCTGATGGGGTAAAACAACAAGACCCATATATATGCTGCAATCAAGAGAAACATTTCAGACCTAAAGACACTCACAAACTGAAAGTGAAGGGATGGAAAAAGATACTCCATGCAAATGGCAATGAAAAGAAAGCTGGGGTAGCAATACTTATATCAGACAAAATAGACTTTAAAACAAAAACTGTAAAAAGAGACAAAGAAGAGAACAATCCAACAACAGGATATAACACTTGTAAATACCTACACACCCAATTTAGGAGCACCTAAATATATAAAGCAATTATTGAAAGACATAAAAAGAGAAATAGACAGTAACACAATAATAGTAGGGGACTCTAACATTCCACTTATACCAACAGATAGATCATCCAAACAGAAGATCAATAAAGAAACATTGGCCTTAAATGACACACTAGAACAGATGGACATAGTAGATATATAGAGCATTCCATCCAAAAACTAAAGAATACACGTTCTTTTCAAATGCACATGGAACATTCTCCACGACTGATCACATATTAGGCCACTAAACTAGTCTACATAAATTTAAGAAGACTGAAATAATACCAAGCATCTTTTCTGACCACAAGGGTATGAAACTAGAAATCAACTATAGGAAGAAAATCATAAAAGCCACAAATACGTGGAGACTAAACAAAATGCTACTGAGCAACGACGGGTCAAAGAAGAAATCAAAAGAAAAATCAAAAAATACCTGAAGACAAATGAAAATGAAAATACGACATGCCAGAATTTATGGGATACAGCGAAAGTGGTTCTAAGAGGGAAGTTTATAGCAATACAGGCCTATCTCAACAAACAAGAAAAATCTCAAATAAACAATCTAACAATGCAACTAAAGGAACTGGAAAAAGAACAACAAACAAAGCCCAAAATCAGTAGAAGAAGGGAAATAATAAAAATCAGAGCAGAAATAAATGAAATAGGGCCGGCCCCGTGGCTTAGTGGTTGAGTGCGTGTGCTGCGCTGCTGGCGGCCGGGGTTCGGATCCTGGGCATGAGCTGAGGCACCACTTCTCTGGCCATGCTGGGGCCACGTCCCACGTGCAGCAACTAGAAGGATGTGCAGCTATGACATACAACTATCTGCTGGGGCTTTGGGGGGAAAACAAATAAATTTAAAAAAAAAAAGAAAAGAAAGAAATGAAATAGAGATTAAAAACACAATAGAAAAAATTAATAAAACCAAGAGTTGGTTCTTTGAAAAGAGGAACAAAATTGACAAACCTTTAGCTAGACTCACCAAGAAAAAGAGAAAAGGCTCAAATAAGTGAAATCAGAAATGAAAGAGGAGAAATTACAACAGACACCTCAGAAATACAAAACATTATAAGAGAATACTATGAAAAGCTATATGGCAACAAATTCGACAAGCTGGAAGAAATGGATAAATTCTTAGAATCATACAACCTTCCAAAACTGGATCAAGAAGAAATAGAGAATTTGTTTTTTTTTTTTTTTTTTAAAGATTTTATTTTTATTTATCTTTTCCCCCCAAAGCCCCAGTAGATAGTTGTGTGTCATAGCTGCACATCCTTCTAGTTGCTGTATGTGGGACGCGGCCTCAGCATGGCCGGAGAAGCAGCACGTCGGTGCGAGCCCGGGATCCGAACCCGGGTCGCCAGCAGTGGAGTGCGCTCACTTAACCACTAAGCCACGGGGCCGGCCCGAAATAGAGAATTTGAATAGACCAATCACCATAAGGAGATCGAAACAGTAATCACAAACCTCCCCAAAAATAAAAGTCCAGGACCAGACGGCTTCCCTGGTGAATTCTACCAAACATTCAAAGACTTAATACCTATCCTTCTCAAACTCTTCCAAAAATTGAGGGGGGGGAAGCTCCCTAACTCATTCTACGAAGCTGACATTACCCTGATACCAAAACCAGACAAGGACAACACAAAAAAACAAAATTACAGGCCAATATCACTGATGAACATCGATACAAAAATCCTCAACAAAATACTAGCAAATCGCATACAACAATATGTTAAAAAGATTATACACCATGATCAAGTGGGACTTACTCCAGGTATGCAGGGATGGTTCAACATTCGCAAATCAATCAACGTGATACACCACATTAATAAAATGAAGAATAAAAATCACATGATCATCTCAATAGATGCAGAGAAAGCATTTGACAAGATACAGCATCCATTTATGATAAAAACTCTGAATAAAATGGGTACAGAACTAAAGTACCTCAACATAATAAAGGCCATATATGACAAACCCTCAGCTAATATCATCTTCAATGGTGAAAAACTGAAAGCTATCTCTCAAAGAACAGGAACCAGACAAGGATGCCCACTCTCACCAGTCCTATTTAACATAGTACTGGAAGTCCTAGCCAGAGTAATCAGGCAAGAAAAAGAAATAAAAGGGATCTAAATTGGAAAGGAAGAAGTGAAACTCTCACTATTTGCTAAAGACATGATTTTATATATAGAAAACCCTAAAGAATCCACCAAAAAACTTTTAGAAGTAATAAATGAATACAGTAAAGTTGCAGAATACAAAATCAACATACAAAAATCAGTTGCATTTCTATACACTAACAATGAAATAGCAGAAAGAGAAATTAAAAATACAATCCCATTTACAATTGCAACAAAAAGAATAAAATACCTAGGAATATACTTAACCAAAGAAGTGAAAGAGCTGTACACCGAAAACTATAAAACATTGCTGAAAGAAATTGAAGAAGACACAAAGAAATGGAAAGATATTCCGTGCTCTTGGATTGGAAGAATTAACATAGTTAAGATGTCCATACTTCCTAAAGCAATCTATAGAATCAATGCAATCCCTATCAAAGGTCCAACAACATTTTTCACAGAAATAGAACAAAGAATCCTAAAATTTAGATGGAAAAACAAAAGACGCCAAGTAGTTAAAGGAATCCTGAGAAAAAAGAACAAAGCTGGAAGTATCACACTCCCTGATTTCAAAATTTACTACAAAGCTATAGTAACCAAAACAGCATGGTACTGGCATACAAACAGACACACAGATCAATGGAATAGAATCGAAAGCCCAGAAGTAAACCCACACATCTATTGATAGCTAATCTTTGACAAAGGAGCCAAGAACATACAGCGGAGAAAAGAAAGTCTCTTCAACAAATGGTGTTGGGAAAACTGGACAGCCACATGCAAAAAAATGAAAGTAGACCCTTACCTTAGACCATACACAAAAATTAACTCAAAATGGATTAAAGACTTGAATGTAAGACCTGAAACTATGAAACTTCTAGAAGAAAACATAGGCAGTACGCTCTTCGACATCGGTCTTAGCAACATATTTTCAAGCACCATGTCAGACCAGGCAAGAGAAACAACAGAGGGGCCGGCCTGGTGGCGCAAGTGGTTAAGTGCATGTGCTCCGCTTCGGTGGCCCGGGTTTCGCAGGTTCGGATCCCGGGCGTGCACTGATGCACTGCTTGTCACGCCATGCTGTGGCGGTGTCCCATATAAACTAGAGGAAGATGGGCACAGATGTTAGCCCAGGGCCAATCTTCCTCAGCAAAAAAGAGGAGGGTCAGCATTGGAAGTTAGCTCAGGGCTGATCTTCCTCACAAAAAAAAAGAAAAAAAAAAAAGAGAAACAATAGAAAAAAGAAACAAATGGGACTACATCTAACTAAAAGCTTCTGCACAGCAAAGGAAACCATCAACAAAATGAAAAGACAACCTAACAAGTGGAAGAAGATATTTGCAAACCATATATCTGATAAGGGGTTAATCTCCAAAATATATAAAGAACTGGTGCATCTCAAAAACAAAAAAACTAACAACCCAATTAAAAAATGGGCACCCTGAACAGACATTTCTCCAAAGAAGATATACAGATGGCCAATAGGCACATGAAAAGATGTTCAACATCATTAACTATCAGGGAAATGCAAATCAAAACTACAATGAGATATCACCTCACACCCGTCAGAATGGCTATAATTAACAAGACAGGAAACAACATGTGTTGGAGAGGACGTGGAGAGAAGGGAACTCTCATACACTGCTGGTGGGAGTGCAAACTGGTGCAGCCACTATGGAAAACAGTATGGAGATTCCTCAAAAAATCAAGGATAGAACTACCATATGATCCAGCTATTCCACTGCTGGGTATTTATCCAAAGCACTTGAAAACACCAATGTGTAAAGATACATGCACCCTTGTGTTCATTGCAGCGTTATTCACAATAGCCAAGACTTGGAAGCAACCTAAGTGCCCATCAAGGGACGAATGGATAAAGAAGATGTGGTATATATACACAATGGAATACTACTCAGCCATAAGAAACGATGAAATCCAGCCATTTGTGACAACATGGATGGACATTGAGGGTATTATGCAAAGTGAAATAAGTCAGAGGGAGAAGATCAAACACCGTATGATTTCCTTCATTAAGCAGTAGATAATAACAACAATAAACAAACACATAGAGACAGAGATTGGATTGGTGGTTACCAGAGGGGAAGGGGGAGGGAGGAGGGCAAAAGGGATAATTTGGCACATGTGTGTGGTGATGGGTTGTAATTAGTATTTGGGTGGTGAACATGATGTAATCTATGCAGAAATAGAAGTAAAATGATGTACACCTGAACTTTATACAATGTTATAAACCAATGTTACTGCAACAAAAAATTAAAATAATAATAAGAAAAAGAATGGCTATAATTAACAAGACAGGAAACAACATGTGTTGGAGAGGATGTGGAGAGAAGGGAACTCATACACTGCTGGTGGGAGTGCAAACTGGTGCAGCCACTATGGAAAACAGTATGGAGATTCCTCAAAAAATTAAGGATAGAACTACCATATGATCCAGCTTTTCCACTGTTGGGTATTTACCCAAAGAACTTGAAAACACCAATGTGTAAAGATACATGCACCCCTGTGTTCACTGCAGTGTTATTCACAATAGCCAAGACTTGTAAGCAACCTAAGTGCCCATCAAGGGACAAATGGATAAGGAAGAATGTGGTATGTATACACAATGGAATACTACTCACCCATAAGAAATGATGAAATCCAGCCATTTGTGACAACATGGATGGACACTGAGGGTATTTTGCAAAGTGAAATAAGTCAGAGGGAGAAAGTCAAATACCATATGACCTCACTCATTAAGTAGTAGATAATAACCACCACAAATAAACACATAGAGACAGAGATTGGACTGATGGTTACCAGAGGGGAAGTGGGGAGGGAGGAGGGTGAAAAGGATAATTTGGCACATGTGTGTGGTGATGGGTTGTAATTAGTGTTTGGGTGGTGAACATGAGAACATGATGTACTCTATGCAGAAATAGAAATATAATGATGTACACCTGAAATTTATACAATGTTATAAACCAATGTTACTGCAATAAACAAAATATTAAAAAAAAAAAAAAAAAAAGTGGGCCCTCATATAGGTCCTTCTCAAGGTTGACAGGACTCTGAGGGTTTTTCTAGTGAACTACTACATTATTCCCTTAAACAGCCAAGTGAAACTACAATTAAAATTACTGAAAAACCTTGCCAAATTCTGATAGATATCACAGCTACACCCACTACTTTAAACCCAACTTGGATCCTGCAGATGGAATCCTGGGAGAACTGGCAAATGCCAGATTTGGGTGAGAATTCTTACCAGAGCCAGCTCGAGAGAGGGAAATAAAATTTCATGTTGTCCTTTCTTTCCCAAATCCAGACCAGTTAGTTATTGATCCTTCCTCTCCCAGGATTAGCTACTGCCTTCTTGCTTGCCTTGTTTTATGTCCTAAAACCCTGCTTGACTTTCTGCCTGCCTGGGATATGCAAGTTCTTGTTTCTTTCTTTTGGCTTTCTTTGGAAGTTAACTCTAGATCTTCTGAAGAAAATATTCTTTGTACCCTCCTTGGGATACCTCTTGAGTCCAAGAGTTTGTTCAATATTGCCAGAAGTATTCACTGCTTGTCCTGGATTGTCCCGGTAGAAACCTGACAAGATATTCCAAAGGATTTTATAACTTTATAACCAGAAACTTGGCCAAATTGCAAGCTAATATTCAGAACCTGATAGAAAAAAATTTTGCCTCCTCCTCTAAGGTAAATGTACCCAGAGAGAAAGAAAAACATTCCAACATAGGTGGATGGGTGTTAGTCCTTTAGCATCTAGGCTACTACCCAATTATTTGAAGAATTCAGAGCAACTGTCCTGATGTCACAAATCCTTGCAAAACTAGAAATGCAGCTCTCAAGGCAGTTAAAATTCCCTTTACCAATCCCAAACCTCCCCTGTTCTTCTCAAAATGCTTATGAATTATTGGCCTTAGGATTTCAAAGTCCTTCTTGCATTGCTTCCCTGTGCCTCTGAGATGCAACTGTTAAAGTATGAACTTCAGGGAGGTAATTCTTATCAGAAGAAAAATGAAAGGGGGAAAGGTCATTTGAAACTTGGGCAAATAAAAATCTTTTTAGTATTTCTCCATAGATATTAGTGAAAGGCTTTAGCCATCTGAGCAGGTAATCTTAACTTATTCTATCTTCTAGAAAAACAACTTAGATCCAATTTCTTAATAACTAGTGTGTTTTACATTACTGGACCTGTCTCATGGCTAAAATCTTAAAACAAAAAGTGTAAGGTCTCTGCATGTGTCTGTATGTTTTGTAGATATGTGATATTTTTCCACCTGTGGATTGTATTACTAAAGTTAATTTGTAAATAGTTCTATTTAATTGTCTTAAACAAACAAGCACTTAGTATTTATAAAAGTCTGAAAAATATGTTAGAAACAAACCCAAAAGCTTTTCAGGTTCACATGATATGGGAAAATATTTAGTATTACAGCTAGTTTAAATTTGTTGATTTAACTAAAATAGACATGTCTTTAGAGTTATCAACATTGAATATAATGCAGACATACAACATTTATTCCATCTGGAGTTGTCATCAAATGAATTCATGTTATCTCTTACAAAATTTGTCCGCAAGAAAAACTAGTTTGGGATGATGGCTGACTTTTTTTAATGTCTAATGATGTTTTTGTGGGTAATCTAAATTTAGTTGTTATCAAAAAGCAAATTAAATAGATATAAGTAAGATAAAATGTTCCAAGTGTACTTTTTACATAGTCTCCCCAAATATTTTTGGTAACCTGTAACCTTAAAGTTTTCCTGAGTTAAGTTAAATGACGAGTTCAGTTAAATTCACTGAATATCCAGATCATTTCCAAATAAGGAAAAATAGTGAAACAATGACTTAACATAAGTTTATCCATTGTTGCTTCCTTCTACAGAGGAATTAAAGATATTTGGATCCATTAGTAAACATGTCTTCCGCCATGCTGAAAATCTCCCTCTGAGGAAGAACATGTTTCTAGAAATTATAAAAAGCATTTATGTCTGCCAATCCACAGAATGCTAATGTAAGAGATAGTTCATAATTGTTGCTTCTTAGTTTTCGTTAGAAATTAAAATTTTTGAAGGGTTAAAAATTCTAATGTATGTAATTAAAACTGCTAAAAATAAAAAAGAAAGATGAATTTTATGTGTGGTCAGGGCTGGCTAAGATTGGAATAAATTTACTTAGGTAAATGAGTTTCAATATCAAAACTAAGCTGCTACAAAATTATTACTTGGTTTTCTCTCTGTTAAAAGGACAAACATTTCTTCAACTATTGGTTAGCTCTTGATAATCAGAGATTATAAACAGTTTGTTTCTTTACTTTTCCAGTAATCTACCTAGAAAATAAAAACAAAGATCTTGTGTCTCCTCAAAATAATTACCTAAGTTCCTTGTGGTTTTCATCAGGTCTTTGATTACTTAAACCCAGTACACTGGATATTAAAAGAGCTAAATTTGGCTCAAAACTATGGAAGCTTCTGTATTTGCCTTTAAAATCTTTTATTGTCACTTTCATCAAAGAGATAAGTAAGCATTGTTTCATATTGATCTGTGACCCTAATTAGGAAAGTATCTAAAACCTTTTGATATTTTTGACAAACTTCTCAAAATCAAATTCTAAATGAAGTCTTTGACTTTCAAGTGACTTTGGATTTTTCCAGGGGGTGCCAGAACATCTCAAAGGATTTCTTCTCTCTCTTTATAAAAAGGAGATGTTCAAGTAATATGGCTTACTTGATACGTTAAATTACATGGGAAGCATTTTCAAATAAGAAGTAATAGTAAACATTCTTTGTGTTGTATCCATACAGGCATATGCTCCAAGTATTCCAGAAACTGTCTGAAATTCCCAGAAATCTGACATGTTCAGGTATAATATTAGCAGTCATAATTTTAGTGATCTTAAAGTTATGTTAGAAAAATAACCAACTTTCCTTGTAAATTCCATTTTAATGAACTCTCATCAGATCTTTAACCATGGGCATTTTTAAGTCTGTCATTTACAGCCAGTTGTTTTACTCTGATGCTTTTACAAAAGTGTTCCTGCAAATATGCTTCATCTTCAAGGAGATTCAAGGAAAGGATTTTTGACAAGTACACATTTCTAATAACTTTAAGATAATAAAAATCAACTGGTAAGAATAAAGACTGCTCTTAAATCTCCTTGGAAGAAATTATACCAGGTCCTCCTCACTACCCAGACGACAGCAAAACCTCAGGGACTTGAACCTTGGATACACACCTCACAGCCGAAGAAGACTCCACCTGGCTTCTGGTCCTGTACAGATGCTGGAGACCTCCAAATTAAATTGACAAGGAAGAGAAGTAGCTGACATCAATGTAGACTGCTTCCTTCTAAGATACCAGATCAAGAATTCCTACTTTGGCTAAACCTAAAACCCTTACTTCTTTTCTTTCTCCCTAGTCTGGCATTGGCCTCGAAAGATAAAGCCATCATCCATATCACCCAGGCCACGGGTAAAAAGAGTAACCTCTGGAATTTAGACCAACCTTTTAATTTATGCTAGGAGAATGTCTAATGAACTCCTGGCCTGAATGGGAAAATGCAACAGTTCCTGTGAATGAATCCATTAACAGTGCCACCTTAGTGAGAGTGGTTTGTGCCCTCACAGGAGCTATCTTCGGCTGTAGTGGTTATCATTCTCCTCAGACCTATGAATGTCTAGATGGCTGGCACATAACTGGGCAATGCCTCTTAGGTTATCTAACTGAGCCCCTACTTCTTCACAAGTGAACTACGACATTTCACTGGTTCACTCTCCTGAATTTACATCATTGAGTTAGAAAGGACCTACCAGAAGGCATTCAGGACTCAGGATTCACTTCCTTTCACAAGGTCATACTTCTCTGGTTAGGAGTAAATCTTGAAGATGTTGCAAAATCCATTGCTAAGACAAGAGCTGCCCAATAGAAATCCTTACTTTCTGGCCATAGTTGTTCTTGGTAAGAGGATGGCCCTTGATTATCTTTTAGCTGAGCAAGGAGGGGTCTGTGCTGTGGCCAACACCACCTGCTGCACCTGAATTTACACTTCAGCAGAAGATGAAACTCAATTACATAAGATCACTGACCAAGCCACTTGGATTCTTTTAAAAGGTGACTCCTTGTGGGCCGGCCCCGTAGCCTAGTGGTTAAGTGCGGGCGCTCCGCTGCTGGCAGCCCGGGTTCAGATCCCGGGAGTGCACCGATGCACCGCTTGTCAGGCCATGCTGTGGCAGCGTCCCATATAAAGTGGAGGAAGATGGTCACAGACATTAGCCCAGGGCCAGTCTTCCCCAGCAAAAAGAGGATTGGCATGGATGTTAGCTCAGGGCTGATCCTCCTCACAAAAAAAATAAATAAATAAAAGGCGACTCCTTCAATGGGATCTTTCTTTGACTCATTTGATTTTGATTGGTTTGGGTCTTGGGGACATGGCTTCAAAGTGCACTCCAGATATTCAGAACTACCCTGCTCACTGTAATTATAATAAACTCTCTGGTGCATTGTATTCCCTCAGAAGTTTCAAATGCACGTTCAGAGATGCTAAGCAGCAAGCAAATGGTCTCCCTAAGACTGGAACATCAGAAAAGGAATGAAGAGGGCCGGCCCCGTGGCTTAGTGGTTAAGTGCGCGCACTCCGCTGCTGGCGGCCCGGGTTTGGATCCCGGGCGCGCACCGACGCACCACTTCTCCGGCCATGCTGAGGCGGCGTCCCACATACAACAACTAGAAGGATGTGCAACTATGACATACAGCTACCTGCTGGGGCTTTGGGGGAAAAATAAATAAATAAAATTATAGAAAAGGAATGAAGAGATGACTGACGTAAGATTGCAAACATGAAGCCTTGACCTGTGAATGTCACAGGGGTTAAGCAAAAACATGATCTCTGGATACTACTGAAAGGAACAACAAGAACAGAATTTCAGAGCAGGAGCTGAGAGTGGCGCTAATGCCTTCAATATTTATCACATCACTCAGTTAAGCTAAGAGTCCAATCACAAATGGGGACATGGTGGAAAAGAAAACAACAGGCCCCAGTAGAGTCACTTTGGCTAGGCACACTTGACTAAACCAGTGTTTACTATGTAACCTAACTGCAGCTTCAACCTTCCCCAGGAAGGTAGTCTAACTGGTGAGTCTAGGATTTTCTGGTCAGCACCAATGAGGTAATCTGCCACATGGGCCCTCTCCAATCTCCAATCGAAGATGAAGTAATCCACCTGATAAGACCCTTTTGTCCCTAAAGGAAGGTAACTTTGCCTGAAATAATCTTTCTTTTTCTGTTTATGATTTCCTTCTCCTGCCTTTCTGTAGCACTTTGGACCTCCTCTCTACTTACAAGATGGGATGCTGCCCAACTGATGATTGCTCAATAAAGCCAATTAGATCTTTAAAATTTACTTGGTTGAGGAGCAGGCCCAGTGGCATAGAGGTTAATGTCACATGCTCTGCTTTGGAGGCCCGGGGTTTGCAGGTTTGTATCCATGGTGTGGACCTACACACTGCTCACCAAGCTATGCTGTGGCAGCATCCTACATACAACATGGAGGAAGACTGGCACAGACGTTAGCTCAGGGCCAGTCTTCCTAACCAAAAAAAAAATTATTCAGCTGAATTTTTGTTATTCAACACTATTAAAAATAAAATATGGCTGGGCCGGCCCTGTGGCTTGGTGGTTAAGTGCGCGCGCTGCGATGCTGGTGCCCCGGGTTCGTTCGGATCCCGGGTGCGCATCGAGGCACCACTTCTCCGTTCATCCTGAGGCCGAGTCCCGCATACAGCAACTAGAAGGATGTGCAGCTACGACATACAACTATCCACTGGGGCTTTGGGGGGAAAAAATAAAATAAAATAAATAAAATCTTTAAAAATAAATAAATAAATAAAATATGGCTAATAAACATTTTTTTGTTTATCATGAAACATTTATTGTAAATATCAAGTTTCAAAAACTCAGTTTGAGATCTAAAAGTGTGCCTAAAAAGGGAAAGAAGAATGGAATACATGCAAAGGAATATTAGAATAATTCATTTTTCTGTAATTCACCTTGTAAGGGAGAAAGATAAATTTCTACTCTCTAGGTCCTTCTGGCTGGGCTATGAATTAAATTGACATGAGACAGAGTAACAGGAGAAAATCCAACAAAGCTATATAACATGTATACATGGGAGAGACCCCGGAAAAGGAAGCAACTCACCAAAACTGCAGAGGCTATTACCTTAAACACTATCCTCAGCTGAAGACAAAGGAGGGTGTTGGGGCAGGGGACAGTGAGTTATGAGAGATAAGCAGTCAACAAGAGTAAGGTTATTATGCAGATTCAAGTCCTTGCCTTCTGCATTGACAAGAGTTTCTAGAGATAAGGTCATCCCCCCTTCTTCCTGGTCCAGAGAGGGAGACATCTTTACAAATGGAGATTTCCCTACAAATGTAAATGTCCCTTACAAAGGGCAACTTCTACTTGGTTTTCAGAGCTTCTTCCCAAGTAACCAGCCCAAAATAATCCTCATGCGAAATAGATACATTTTAGGTTGGCCAATTCTGATCCCCCACAACCTCTTTCCTCTTTGGAAATATTTTACATTGTGTTTGGAATGGTATTGATTAAACCAATGTTTATTCACTGAAAAACTGAGACGAAAATAAAGTGAATAAATTTTTTAAAGGGCTAACTTAGGTGGGGCCAGTGCTGACAGGTGAGCTCCTCCAAAACAGTTCTCAAGAGGAAACTCCACCCAAAGGACTTCCCCTAGGCTGTCTGCGCTCAGGAAAGATCCTGGGCGGAGGGGCACAAGGATTTCTCACCACGTAATTCCATGCTTTTCACTCATGTAAAATATCCACACACAAAATAAATCTTTTAAAAACAGCCATCCATTGGCTGTGAGAAAATGATAAACAATTAAAATATTGGATCTGTTTCAAATCCACAAAGGAGGACAAACAGTTGATAATGCTGTTGTGGGAGATCAAGATTTGGCCACCCTGAAATACATCTCTTTACCTTGATTGTTTTCTCTGAAGGACATTTGACCTCCCCCACTAACTGCCTAAAGAATTTGACATAGTAACTCCTTCCTGGAACAGATCTTCTATCTGACAGCTGTAATGTAATGTAAAATAGATGCTACAACAGAAAAGGCACCAACAAGCCCACCTTATCAGAAGTTCTGTCTCTCTGGCCACATTCTCTGGATGGCCCTGCTAGGAGCTGCCAGACAAACATTTACATTTATAAGCGAACTTTCCATTAGTAAACGTATCTCCCTCTCCATATTGGGAAGAAGGGGGACGACCTCATTTCTAGAAACTTATCAATGTGGAAGGTGAGGCCTTAAATCTGCATAATAACCTTACTCTCATTTAAAGTGCTTTACTGGTAATCTCCTGTAACTGACTCCCCCCACCCCCAACATCCTCCTCTGTCTTTAGGTGAAGATGGTATTTAAGATGAGAATTTCTGCTATTGTGTTGAGAAACGCAGTGTCCCTGCTTTCTCCCATGTATACATGTTATTAAACTTGGTATTATTTTCTCCTGCTAACCCATCTTGTTATTTGGCCAGCCATAAGAACCTTAAGGGAAGGGGCAGAGGGAAATTCTCCCTCTTCCCCCAACACTGTGAATCAGACACAGGAAATTGGTCTTTGGGAATGCCGGGAGGGAGTGGAAATTTAGGCATTTGGTGCCAGCCCTAGGAAGACCTAGACTGGGGGACAGGGTCGTGGATTTGAGAATCTGCTCCCTCAAATATATAGAAAATGTGGAATAAAATGAGTTCCCCGAGGAGAAAGGAGGCACTGAGGAGCCCACAGCTCCTCCCACGCAGGAGCCCCGGAGGCCGAGTCACGACTGTCCCCGATGACCCTCCCAGTGGTCACCGCACCATCTGGGGACACGCGGGGCTGCGGGCGCAGAGCTGCCCAGAGAGGCTCCGGGGCCGCAGTCGCCGCGCGCAGTGACCACAGGACGCCCGGGGTCCCGGCTGCCGGCCCGGCCCCCACGCTGCGGCCGGAGGGGACTCGGGTCCGCAGACGCGGGAGTGACCGCGGGGAGGCCGGTCTCCCCACGGCCGGTTCCAACCAGACCCTCCTCTCTCAAACCCCAACGCCAGGGCCAAACTCTCACCATTTCTAAGTTCCCGGGATTCCGTGGCGTCCTTCCTACGACTTGGTAGAGGTCACGGCGCCACACAGTCGACGGCAGAGCACCGTGGGGCTTTAATGGCGGAGGACAGGGGATCCCGAGTGCGGATGGAGCGAGCAGCTACTTCCCGGTGGTGCGGCTCCTTTGTCCCACCCACCTGCCCCAGCGACGCCTCTGATTGGACAGCTCACAAGACCTCGCCCCCTCCTGCCTGAGTGACAGCCCCCTCAAGTTATGTGTCTGACCCTAAGGCCCGCCAGACCTTGTCCTCCACAGGGAGATTTGCATTGAAAAGTAGTCCTGGGAGCGCCCTCCTGGAACTGTGGTCCTTTTACAAACACAATTAAAAGTCACCTCGCCGTGTGCAATAGTCTCTCACCCTTTTATCTTTGTTGACAACTGGAGTCTGACATAGTTTTGCCTAATAGGTACACAGGCACAGACACCAGGGATGCATTAGGTGGGCATCCTTCCAGAACTTCAGTCAGGTTCAGAAAAAGAGCATTAAAACCAAGAACAAGCCTTCATTTCAGGAGGAAAATGACTTCTGGGTATTCAAAATGGTTAACTTTAGAAAATGTTTCTGACATGACAATATTTGTATCGTATGGAGAATATAAGCAGGGACGCTTTCTCACCCTTGGTTAAATCACTCTCTGTGGTCATGATCCACTCCTTACTTGTGGTTACACTATTTACTCCATCTATATTGAGACTTATCAGAAAACTGGGTTTCATCTAAATAATCATCTCACTGATTGGTGGGTGAGTCTATGATCCTAGAGAGTAACATTCATTCTGACAGTGCTGGAATCACTCCATGACAGGCATCCTCTGCATATAGTCTGCACAGATGTCAGTTCTGACAACTACCTCTGCCAATTCCCTGAGGAAATGCTCACTAATATCATCTCAGACAAACAGCCCCACCAAAGTCCACCCAAACTGCAGCAATAACTCCACCAAGAGTAGAAACACAGAAGCATCCCTAGAGGCCATCTGACAGATGGAAACTGAGAGACAGAGCAAAAGAACTATAAGCTATCTCAAGGAAAGAGAATAGAAGAGCCCAGTTTGCAACCAGTGCTCATCATACAGGAGGGACACTGCTGGGCAGTAGCATCATTGACCAGTCACCCATCCAATGTAGGAAGAAAATGTCTGTGGAATTTTCAGCATCAAGTACTGAGAGATGGAGAAGATATTTCCATTTCATTATCTGTATTTCCCTTTAACAACTATCTGGAAAGTAATAATCTACAAGGAGGTTTCCTGGAAATCACTCAGGAAACTCAGGAATGCGTGTTTTATTGTTTTATCTCCCAACTCCTCATCTCCACCTCAAAGAAAGGACACACCATCCTAAGAATGTGTATTTCCTGGGGAAGATGCATAAGTCTGGCTCTCCTCTCTCACACTATTGAGCTGCAGGGACAAGCTGAGGAAACTACATTTCATCACTGCCCTTCCCCATCCTACTTTCATTTTCATCTGTGAGAATTGTACAATTCCAGTAGTGGCCCCATCTGGGTAGAAAATGGGGATGTGCTTCCTGAACTGATGAACTGATAATTTGCTCTGCTTCTCACAGGTAACGTTAGGGACATGTTTTAAGGTCTGTTTCAAGGTCACATCATGGTGCTCTCAAAGGTCCTTTAATCACGTGATCAGCACAATCGACATGATACCTTAAGGTTCTGTTTGGTAAGAGCACATGATTCCTGTTAATCTTCATCATGGCAAACACAAGGGTGAAAATAAACTTACAGTATTAGTGCATCCACCTGCACTGAGGGAAGCCCATAAGCACTCAAGAATATCCTACAACATGGTCTTTTGAGCCAAACATATGTCTCCAATTAAGAAGCACAGAGAGTTATTGTACATATGGACAGATATTTTTCCCATGACCTTGAAAAATGGCCTTAATGGAATGAGTTACCCAAGGTTCTGGAAGCTGCTCTGTTGGAGGAGGTCATTGTGAGGACGTGACTATTAGTTGACCCTCCAGCTGGACTTCGGCAATCAGAGGCTTCTTAACCACACCACTGTCCTTGGAATATACATTCCACCCAGCGTTCCTGAACTAACAGCCATTTCAAGGATGCAGCTTTGAGAGAATAATGTGCTGTTGAGACCATCTGGACTGTAGACATTACTGGACCCCATCAAAGCTTCTATATAAACATTTAAGATTCTTGTGGGTGGGTGTGGAGATCTACTTGTCTGGCACCATCTAAGATAAGCCTCATTTATAAGTTCCCTTGCTTATTAAAACTGCCACCTCCCAATCTGGAGTGATCTGCCCCATTCTTCAGTCTCTCCTTGCCCTCCATGTACAGGATCCAGTTTCAGATGTCACCCAAAGAACTCTTGAGGTTGCGATCCAACATCCTCTTAGCTCTGAATGAAAATAAGAGAGCAACTGATCCTTCTTGTGCTGGGAAGCAGGAAGTACCTGTAAATGGCAGAACATCAAGATATATGTTTGTACTTTAAAAATATTTTTTCTTCATGGTTTGACTGAAATATGACATGGTGTTTGAGGTAGTAGTGGGAGAAAGAATCAACCAGATTGTTCAATTTAGTGAGGAAGGCATCAATTACCAAACACTAGTTATCACAGCATTTATTTAGTGAAGATTTCAAAGTATGGGAAAGTAAGCACCCATAGAAGAAATCAACATAGTCATCACAGAACTTTATTAAAAGCATTAATTCTCAGTAGTCCTACAGGCCAGTTGTAACCTTCCATGTCAAGGAACCATTGAGTCATCTGCAGAGTAAAATGTTGATTCCATTGAGAGAAGTTCTGTTTTTAAGCTGTTATAAAGATGATGACGACAATAACAGTGAGAACAGTAACAGGAATGCTGACACTAACAATAAAGGCACTTTAGGGAGGCTTACTAAGTGTAAGGCACTGCACTCAGCACCATAGGTGGATTGGCTCATGACTTTTCCTCTTCACAGACTTCTAACAGGGAAGCACTAGTATGATCCTATTTGATAAGAGAGGAAACTGAGACTCAGGGGAGCTAAGTGACTTGTCTGACTTTACACAGGCAGTCAGGAGGGTGCTCACATTCATCACCAGGCTGCCTGACACAAACCAAGCTTTGCCACTGAGCACACTTCACCCCTTATTATGAAATTAGGACAAATGGTTCATTAACCAGGACAGAACCTCTGCAAGAATCAGAAGTTACTCTATTCTTCCCCAAAGGCCTTATTAAAATCCTCACTATGGAAATGATTGTCTTTGCCCTTGGTTGAAATCTGAAGAGAGTGCCACAGTAATTTTAGTCACCTTTTGGTGCTAAAATCCTGTCATCA
This sequence comes from Ceratotherium simum simum, assembly GCF_057802395.1. Taxonomy (NCBI): domain Eukaryota; kingdom Metazoa; phylum Chordata; class Mammalia; order Perissodactyla; family Rhinocerotidae; genus Ceratotherium; species Ceratotherium simum. The sequence goes on along the minus strand of NC_141938.1, from coordinate 4,212,325 downwards.
CTCTCAGACACAATGACTGCCAGGCCGGCCTAGTACTCAGAGAAAACGTTTGGGAGCACAGCATGAAGGGGAATTGGTGTGTGAGAGGCATCTCATTGAAAGGCGGAGCCAATCCAAACAACATCCAAAGATGTTTCTCAAGTGTTTATCATTGCTTTCATCTCCAACTTCATGTCAGAAAACACAATGATCAATCTGATGAATAAGGTGGAAGAAGCAAATACTGTTATTGGAGATGAGAGCATTGTTTATTTGACAAGCTAAAGATAAAATAACTGAAAAATTACTACAATTGATGAAAGAGTCAATTTGCTGAACATTGTGTAAATACCCAAATTACACATGACAAAACATATTATTAAATTTAAATCATATGTCCTGAAACTTATATATGAAATTTGGAGTTTTGGGGCTACCTCCATGTGTGAGATCTATGTGCAGACAAGTCTGAGTGTTTCCTGATGAGGTGACAGAGGTATCTCCTCCATGGAAAAATAATCAACTTTGGTGCATGGAAGACTCCTGAAATCAAAGATGCAGCTCCCTCTACACACAACCACATTTTTAAAGACATTTCCACTCAAATTTGCATCAGTATCTTTTCGTTCTGTCTCAAAATACAGTGATTCTAAAGTATATCTCTGAAAATAAGTTCAAAGGGTACTCAGGAAAAAAGCACAAATAAAAAATGATGAAGAACAAGTTTCACCAGATGCACTAATTACAAACATTAATGAGAAGTGATAATTTAATGGTTTGTTGTCACCATAAGAACTGACCAGTTGTCTGTCATAGGAGTGATTTTACCTCTCAGGGGACATTTTGCAACATCTGGAGGCATTTCTGGCTGTCATGACTGTGGGAGGTGGGGAGCACTGCTACAGACATCTAGGGATCCTATGATGCACAAAATAGTCCCCTTGACAAAGAGTATTAGCTTTTCAAAAATGTCCTAGTGGCAATGTTGAGAAACTGTGGACTAGTCAGATGAAGACCTCATGGTCTATAAACAGACACAAGGATGTAACAAAATAGATGATGAGTTGTGGCAGTTTATAACTCTACTGTCTACTACATCCAAATAAATTCTATATGGAGTAAACAGTTAAACAGTAAAAAATATAAAATGAAAATACTGAAAGTAAACATCAGGAACTATTTCTCTATACTTCGTAGAAGTCATGACATCCAAAGAAAAAATGTAAATGAAAGTTGAATAGATTTGATAAACTAAAAAGTGTAAATATATCATTGATAGTAATAAAAGACATAGAAACACCATGTGGGAAAATGTTTTCAATAACAACATAGAGAGAAAGATCATATCACTAACAGTTTAAATAACACTTAATAATCAAAAACAAAAGATAAGTGTTCCAATGAAGATGTTCAAAGGCCGTGCACAAACCTTATCAAAATTGTAAGTTATAAATGCTTAACAGGGGCCAGCTCTGTGGCTTAGCGGTTAAGTGCGCGCGCTCTGATGCTGGCGGCCCGGGTTCGGATCCCGGGAGCGCCCGGAGGCACCACTTCTCCGTCCAACGCGAGGCCGAGTCCCGCGTACAGCAACTAGAAGGATGTGAACCTATGACATACAACTATCTACTGGGGCTTTGGGGGGAAAAAGCTGAATAAATAAAATCTTAAAAAAATAAATAAATAAATGCTTAACAGGGGCCGGCCCCATGGCTTAGCGGTTAAGTGCGCGCACTCCGCTGCTGGCGGCCCGGGTTCGGATCCTGGGCGCGCACCGACGCACCGCTTCTCCGGCCATGCTGAGGCTGCGTCCCACATATAGCAACTAGAAGGATGTGCAGCTATGACATACAACTATCTACTGGGGCTTTGGGGATAAAAATATAAATAAATAAAATTAAAAAATTAAAAAATTAAAAAAAAAATAAATGCTTAACAAAGTTATGACAATAGGTTAGCTCATTAAGCCCAAGATATATAATGAAAATAGATGTATTTATTAATGTGCAAAATACATATGCTGATTTCCTAACACTGTTAGTGAGGCATATTCTGGTGGGAAAGGCCAAGTGGGTGCTTCTTGATCTGTCCCCCAACAAAGACAGTAACCCAGAAGGAACACCTTATCCACGGAGGAACTGAAGAGATAAGTTCTATAATCAAAAACCTGAGATATACAGCGGCATTTTTTCCATGTTCTTTAATTTGCACGTTTGTTTGTTACAAAACTATGGAGAGTGAATTTAGAATATCGTGAACTTAAAAAGGTTGAAATGTTAATTATACCTGTTTTCCTAATGTGATATCATTACTGGGGCACATGAACAAGGTTTGTGGCATCTGGTATGCAACTTCTTACCCTTTCTTACACAATGGAATACATCTTCTCAACCACACATGGACCTTTCTCTAGTGTATATGAACCCTCACCATAAAAAAAAAAAAAAACTCATAAATTTTAAATCCTAGGAAATGTAAAATTTAAAATACAAACTAAGATCTCTGACAATAATGGAATGAAATTAGAAACCAATATCTTGGGAAAATTTGGAGAAACTCACAAATATGAGGAAATTAAACAAGACACTCCTATAAAACCAATGGGTCAAAGAAATCAATAAGGAAATTGGAAAACATTTTTAATGAATGAAAAAAAGGACCCAATGTAATGAATTTTATGGGCTATATCAAAAAAACTATGTAGATAAAAATTATACCCTTAAACACCTAAAATAACAAAGAAGGATCTCAAATCAACAACCTAACCTTTTACTTAACACATTCAAAAGGATGAGAAACCAAACCAAATGTACAGGGAAAAGGACATAATAAAACTTAGGGCAGAAATTAAGAAAATAGAGAATACAAATCCCATAAAGAAAATCAATGACACCGAATGTGAGTTTTATGAAAAGATCAACAAGATTGACAATAGAGAGCTAGTAGACAAGTTAGCTAGATCGGCCTAGAGAAAAAGAGAGAAGGCTCAAATCCTAGAAGCTGAATGGGAGAGGAGATATCACTACTGAGATTACAGAAATAAAAAAGATTATAAAGGAGTTAATGAACAATTGCATGCAAACAAATTAGATAACTTAGATGAAATGGACAAATTCCTAGAAATACACAAACTACCAAAAGTGACTCAGGAAGAAACAGAAAACCTGATTTGAATTATAACAAGTGGTTGAATTAGTAAGCAAAAAACCTACCCATAAAGAAAAGCCCAGGCCCAGAGGGTTCCACAGCAGAATTCTCTAAAATATCCAATTAAGATTTAATAGTGATTCTTCACAAAGTCTCCCCCAAAACAGAATCAACACAACACTTCAAACTCGTTTGTGAGGCCAGTGTTATCTTGATACCAAAATCAGACAAAAGAATCACAAGAAAACTATAGACCTGTTTCCTTTGTGAATATGGATCAAAAAAAACCTCAACAGATAGTAGTACCTAACTTAGTAACAAATTAAAAGAATTATAGACCATTACCAAATGGGATTTATTCCAGGAATGCAGGGTTGGGTTAACCTCTCAAAATCCATTAACATAAAACATCATATTAATAGAGTGAAAAGCAAAAATGGATTGATCATCTCAATAGACTCAGAGGAAGTACTTGACAAAATCCAACATCCTTTCATGGCAGAAAGACTCGGGAAACCAGGATTTGAAGGAAATTTCCTGAACCTCATATTGAGCAAGTGTGGGACACCAACAGCTAATATCATATTTAAAGGTGAAAGGATATTTTCTCCCCAAAATGAGGAACGAAACAAGAGTGTCTGCTCTTGCCACTTCTATTTGACAATGTACTGGAGATTTCAGTCAGAACAGTTTTGCCAGAAAAGCAAATAAAATGCATCCAGACTGGGTAGAAAGATGTAAAACTATCTTTACTTGCATATGACTTATCTTGTAAATAGAAAACTCTAAGGAATCCACTAAAAAAAAATCTATTAGAACTGATAACTGAGCACAGTAAATTTGTATGAGAAGATAAGTATATAAAAATAGATTGTATTTTATACAGTGCAATGAACAATCTGATAGTGAAATTACCAAATCTATAATAGCATCAAAAAGAATAAAATATGAAAGAATTTAATAAAGTAGGTAGTAAATACTCTGAAAATTGAAAAACATCAATAAAAAATTAAAGATCTACAAGTGTGAAAAAACAAATTTGGTGAGCATGTGAAGAAAAGGGAACTCTTGTGTACTGATGGTGAGAATGTAAATTGGTGCAGCCACTATGGAAAACAGTATGGAGGGTCATCAAAAAATGAATATAGACCTACCATATGATTCAGCAATTCCACTTCTGGTTATTTATCCAAAGAAAAAAAAATGCTAACTCAAAAAGATGTATGCACCTGCATGTTCACTGCACCATTATTTACAGTAGCCAAGACAGAAACAACCTAAGTGTCCACCAATAAACAAATGGATAAAGAAATTGTGGTATACATGTACAATGGAAATTATTCAGACATAAAGAAAGAATGAAATCTTGCCATTTGTGACAACATGGATTGAGTTTGATGGCATTAAGCTAACCGAAATAAGTCAGACAGAGAAAGACAGGAGCCGGCCCGGTGGCGCAAGTGGTTAAGTGCGTGCACTCTGCTGCGGTGGCCAGGGTTGGCCGGTTCAGATCCCGGGTGCGCACCGACGCACCGCTTGTCAAGCCATGCTGTCGCGCCGTCCCATATAAAGTAGAGGAAGATAGGCATGGATGTTAGCCCAGGCGCAGTCTTCCTCAGCAAAAAAAGAGATAGATTGGCAGATGTTAGCTCAGGGCTGATCTTCCTCACCAAAAAAAAAAAGAGAGAGAGAAAGACAAATATTGTGTGACCTCTCTTATATGTGGGGTCTAAAATAAAAACAAAAAACAAACAAACAAAACACCAAGCCCGTGGATACAGAGAACAGACTGGTGGTTGCAAGAGGTGGGGAGTGGGGAATGGCAGAAATGGGTGAAGGGGTCAAAAGGTAAAATGAAACAAAAACAAAAGAAAGGGACTTTTACAAAAAAAAAGTAGTTATGATAATCATATAGTGATAGAAAAATGATTATATACTTTTATATATTTAAAATTTAGAAACTATGCACCATTGCTATTGGATGGTCATTACTGAATGTACATACAAGTAAAGGGATATCAGTTACAGACCTGCAACGATTCTAAGCCTGTATGGAGAAAAACACTCTTCTAGCCACATTTTCTCTGAAACTAAATTCTCGTAATAATAACCATTAACCATTTTTTACTACCAAGAATTTGCTTTGCATTTTTGGAAAATTAAAAGGAATCGAGTGAGGTTATTTAGTTATTTTTGTGAGGAAGATCAGCCCTGAGCTAACATCTGTGGCCAATCTTCCTCTTTTTGCTGGCCCTGGGCTAACATCCATGCCCATCTTCCTCCACTTTATATGGGATGCCACCACAGCATGCAGCATGGCTTGACAAGCAGTGCATCGGTGCACGCCCGGGATCCGAATCTGCGAACCCCAGGCCGCCAAAGCAGAGCGTGCACACTTAACCGCTATGCCACCGGGTCGGCCCCCATTCTGAGTTAATTTTTATGAAAAGTATAAAGTCTGTCTCTAGAGCCTTTTTTGGCATGTGGATGTCGAGTTTTTCTGGCATTATTTGTTGAAAAGACTGTATTTCCCCCATTTAATTGTCTTTGCTCCTTTGTCAAAGATGAGTTCACTTTATTTGTGTGGATCTATAGGAAACAATTGCCTTCTGGATATTAACTTTTTATCTTCCAACATTCCTGTATTCTCTTATTAGTTCAAGGGGTTTTCTTTGTTATTGAGAATTCTTTAAGATTTTCTCCATAAACAATCTTGTGAAATGCCACGAAGACATTTTTATCTCTTGCTTCCCAATCTCTCATTTCTTTTGTGTGTCTAATTGCATTAACTAAGAATTCCAGTACAGGGTTGGCTAGGAGTGATGAGAGGGGACATCCTTGCCTTCCCGCTGATGTTACCCAAAAGCATCTAGTCCCTTCAGTGTAGTCCACTAATATTAAACAAGACCCCAATTGATGTATAGGTAGGTGTGGGCTGAGGGGAAACGTTCTCTAGTCCAGTGAGCGGGTCTCAATCTTGCAGTGAGCCTTGGGCTCGAGCTCGTGTGATATAATAAGAAAAGTATTTGGTTTTGTCATTAGTTCCTAGCAAAGACCTCTTGAAGCCCTTGGAATTATTTGAGTGACAAGGGTGATTGTGTCTTTTGTTTCAGTGAGGCAATTCTTGGCCAGCTCCTAGATAGCTTCAGGATGGGGGCTGGACACCAGAAACACCAAGCCTTGACTAGACACTTGGGACTGACAGCCCCAACTCCCAGCCTCTGTGGAGAGGAGATGGGTGGTGACTAGATAATCACTAATGTCCAGTTATTTAATAAATTTTGCTCATGTAATGAAACCTCCATTAGAGCTCTTAAAAGACAGAATTCAGAGTTTCTGGGCTGGTGAACACATCCAGGTGCTGGGAGGGTGGAGTGTCCACAGAGGATATGGAATCTCTGCAGCCCCCTCCACCTTCACTCCCCTCACCCATACCACCGCCCTACTTTGCCCTATGCATCTCTACCTTTTGTCTGCTCCTGAGTTGTATCCTTTATATAATCCAATAATAGTAAGTAAAGTACTTTGCTAAGTTTTCAGAATCGTTTCAGTAAATTACCAAGAGTGACAGGGTGTCAAGGGAATCTGTGAATTTGTAGATGGCTGAGTAGAATGTCAGTAGCCCAGACACTCCATTTGTGGATGGCATCTGAAGCAGGGTCAGTGTGTGGGACTGAGCTCTTAGCCTGTGGGGTCTGATGCAAACTCTGGGTAGTAGGTGTTGGATGCTTAATAGGTCAATTCAAATCTATCTCGTGACGTAGAGTTGGAGAAGTGGTGTTGGAACAGACACCACATACTTGATGTCTGGAGAGGGAAAGGTACCCTCTCATCCTCACAAGTGCCCCACCTTTGAGAGCAGAAAAGACCAGAAGAGATTCAAGTTGGCTCTTTCCCTCCCCCAGGTCAGTTAGGCTCTGGGAAAGTCCTAGTCAGTTATGCTCTTGTGAAATAGATTGTTTTGAGGACGCACCTTGTTAAGAACAGAATATTCTGGGCATATTCTAAAATAGCTACTTTTTGGTCTAATTTGGGGGACAGCAGTTTACCCTGTGACCTCATTTCTCTAATGGAAGAATTGATTTTTAAGTTTCTTGGCTTTTGTCCTCTGAGGACTGAAAGCTGGCTTCTAAGCTCCTTACATGCCAGACCAGAGACCAGAAGTTTCTAACTCCTTTGTTTTTTTTGATATTTGACTGCTGACAGCTTTAAACTTTCATCCCCCTTCATTCCCTGTGCCCACATCTGTACATGGTGATGAGAAAGCCTGGGCGCTTGTTCCTTTAGTTTTCGCAAATGATTCAATCCACAGAAGACCCTACCCCTGTGCCTGAACTCAGACTAGCTCACCCCGTCACCTCCATAAAAAATCCAGGCCAGGCTCCTTTCCTTGCTCTCAAGGCATTTCCCACCTGCCTGAGAGGCCTGCCCTGCCCTCTCCTGACAGTTTCATTATGGAAGTAATAGACCCTCTCATACCCTCTAGGCGTGTGTCTTGTCATCAGTGTAGACATCTGAACCAGATCTTGGTTGGGGGTCCACCTGCCTGTGCAAGGTGACATAACACTTACAGAATAGGTAACATGCTGCATATTCTGCAATACTGTTTGCCTTATTGTTCTGTTAATAAATTCTCCAGATCATTTGATATTAGTACACGCCAACGTTGTATGAGTCTCCAAGTGCAAATAAACAGTAAATTCTGTGGACATTATTGAAAATAGCTGCCATGTGGATAGTCATCAAGTTCAAATTTACAGGAAATAGCAATTGAGTGTATGCCATGACTCTCCCTCCATTCGTGCCTAATTTATTGATTTGTTCACAATAGTCTTCAACGTGGGATTATAGGATTGTTGACTGCTTTTTGTTCTAATCAGTGCGAAATGGGATCTACTGAATGTTTTATTTTTCATTTACCTTATTGCCGAGGAGATGGATATTTCCTCATATACAGTCAGCCCTTTGTATCCACAGGTTTCGCATCTGCGGAATCCACCAACCACAAATCGAAACCTGCGGATAGGCAAGGCCAACTGTATGGTCATTCATCTTCTGTTAAATATGTTTTACTTTTTCCCCCATTTTCAAATTATGTGTCTGTTCATTTTTACTCTACAAACTCTCTCTTTCATACTCCACCTATTGCTGATATTTTTCTTTCCCTTGATGTTTATCTTTTAAGAACCTTAATTTTAATATAGTTGAATTTGTCAGTCTCTGACTTTATGGTTTACTTTTTCTTATATGAGAATATTCTCCCCATTATTGTGTCAAAAAATCATTTACCTCTGACTTATAAAAGTGTCCTAGTTTTATCTTTGACATTTAAATCTACAATGAACTGGCTATTGTCCATGGAATGGAGGGGAATACAGTGCATTTCCCACTTAGATGACAGTTTGTCCCTGCCACGGGTATTAGTGTCATGACATTTGCCACTGCTCTACAATGCCCCCTCTGCCCTTGACCAACTTTCCATATTAAATCTCAACCCACGGAAGATCCTTTTCCTTTCCCTTTGTCTGTTTTTCTCTCTGCTAATACTGTGTCATGTGAAATACTATAGCTTAAAAATTCTTGATGGATGTTAGGTAGACCATGACATTGTTCTTCAGAAGACTTTGTTCATATTTCTACGTGTCCCTTTTATTAGATATGGAGGAGTAGTTTCTGTTGACTCCTAACAGTCTGTTTTGAGGATTTATGGAATGTTATAAAGATATCATTTGGGAGAGGTGACGTCTGGGTGACACTGAATTCTAAGAATACTTGCCATCTTTTCACTGCTTACGTTCTGCTTTGATATATCCCAATACAAATTTTTTTTTCACGAGGATCGTTAAATATCCTTTATTAATCTTGGTTACTGCTGAGTAACATTTGGTCTGGAGGAAACCAGGAGCAAAGTTCCAAATGTTGTCTCAGCGTAATCACATAGCCTGGGTTCAGTTCTCCAAGCAAGAAGTTGTGAGTACAAGTGAATTACTGTCCACCAGGGAAGCTCAGTAGCGACTCAGTGCCCGGAGTGGTTTTGGAGGCTGATAATAAAGACAATATCTGCCAAACATGTAACAAAATTACAGACTCAGACAAGAAAAATAAGAGTTTACTTGTTTACCATATTGTTTGCATACATATGTTAGGCACAGAGGTGCTCTTATCTGTAAGGTTGGTGGGGTCACTTCCAAAATCCCATTGCCCAGATACCAATGAAGGACAGACTTGGTGAGCAAGCATCTCTAAGGATAAGGAATCTGTAGCCTGTTAATGTTCACTCTTCTGCACACCAGGTAGTAGGATTTGTTATGAGCAAGTGCTAGAGATCCGATGTAGAGAGTAATTAGGGCTGACCCAGGCAGCTCATCCTACTTCCTGACCCATGAGAGAGCTGTTCCTTTTTGCCATTGCTATACTGACTAGGTCCATTCTAACATAAGAATTGCTGGTGGAAGTCTTTTCTTAGTTCCCTGCACACGGGCATCAATAAGTTATTGATCTCTTTCAGGAACCAGCATTTACGAGAATTATGCCACTGAGGGATTCCTATCCTGCAATGGGCTGTCATGCTGCTGTGTGCCAACTGGGAGCTCTATGAGAGAAGAGAGTAAGATAGATGGGAGAAATGAGAGAAGTTGGGGGACAGTCTCTAGAGTGGTTGATCAGGTATCATTTGCTGCTAGAACTAAAGAAAGGGTTATGGTGTTTTTGGAGGAAAGCACTATTGAACTCTTTATGTATTTTGTAATCATATGCAAATTCACCATGAAATCATTTGGATTTTAATGATGGCCCTTGCAAATTCCAAGCATTAACCTATTCCTCAAGGTCATCGTGGCCCAGGTTACAGTTTTACGGTTATGCCAGAAAGAGATCTGGCATGTTCTATGATCTTAGGATCCCAGAACCCATGCCCATGTGACCTAAACATTGGTAGGAAGTAACCCTTAGGCTCATGAGTACAGGGATTTTGTGTAGGTGTAAGTTGTCATGCCTTCTTCCTCATGCCTGAGCTCTAACTCAATCATTTCCTAGCTTCATGAAATGAGACAGAGAAAAGACGGTAAAACTGAGTTTGTGATAAATATTATACCAACAAATTATAACTCCTACTCCTCCACAGGAATACTTTCATTCAGCCAGCTGGATCTGACATGGCCTGGAGAACTTCACGACAACACAGCCAGTTGGATCTTGTTACAAGTCAGATTCCACAGGCCTCCTGGCCCGTCATGTTTGGTGAGGGGTACAGCATAAAGAGCTTCCACTTCTTCACTGGAAGTTTCACTAAAAGTTCATGCAGATGTGATGTTGTCCTTCATGGGGTGTATGGTGGTAATAAAGTAGGAGATGAAAGAATCTTCTCATAAGGAATTGATGTGCTTAAAATAGAAGCATTTCCTTCATTTGTATAACATTTCTCTGAGGTGTTCTGTACCCTGACATTAGAGAGCAATGAAAACTTGAAGTGATCACAATGAAAACGTACCGATAGAGTCCATGTTTTCATGATGCTTTTAAATTTATGAAGACGTGAGTGTGGCCAGAGTAATACTTCTGATGACCAAGTCATAGAATAAATGTTGGGAGACCACAGAGTCAAATGTGAACCTCTTATGAATTGAATATAAATCCCCAGTGCTTGTCCATCTTACCCATCCTCCTATATACACAAAGTGGCGTTTGAGGATGGGACTGTGAAGTTCACCACGGAAGAGTGAGCTCTTCTGGATCCATCCCAGAAGACACTCTACAGTGATGGGATAATATCCCTAAGGTAACTGAATTCCTATTTTCATGGATATAAGAAAAACAATGAAAAACAATAAATCATTGTGTAAATTTGGGATGCATTTGGCAACAATTTCCCCTCTGGCTTTATTGAATTGACCAATAAAATTTATTTAAAAATTACAACATAATCATTTGTTATACACATACTGTATATGTGCAATTTATTGAGAGTAGCATTCTTAACACACACACACACACACACACACACAGAAACACAAAAGATAACACTGTGAGGTGATGGATTGTTGATTAACCTGGAAAACTCACATGCCTAAGCACCTGATGGTGCAAGCAAACCTTACTCAGGGCATCCCAAATCTATAGCACCCTGTTAGGTCGCTTGGCCCCTCAGTTTCCATCATGGGTGGCTATGCGGAGAGGTACCATCCTCTGGGTTGGCTCCCTTTATCTGCAACAATGCTGGAGATGACAGTCCCCAGCACATGACATGGTGGGACACAACTCCACCCTGAATGCTGCATAAGCAACTTTCCACCACAGCAGAGATGACACCAAGGAAGACATGGCGGCTGATGATGGCGAACACTCCCCAGAACTTAGTTTCTGAACTGAATGCTTGTTTATCTAATTCCCTGCTGATGACCCCAATGAGTGGCATTTTGCAGAATTAACTGTATGTTTACCCCAAGGCCCTCCTGCTTATTACAATGCTTGCTGCTCAAGGGTGAGGCAGTACTCTGCCTGCCAAGCTGCCCTCCTCTGCACATTTGAGCTTCGAAAGGCCAAGATATATGTTGAGTCTCACAATCGTACAGGGGACCCTTTAAACACTTCACTTAGTGGCTTGTCTTTACCATACCCTATACATTGGTCCACATTACGAGTCCTACTGGGGGTTAGTGAACTTAATGTCTGAACCCCTCCCCGGCTTCAGATGCTACCACCACCAGAGCATCCCCCCTAACCCCTCCAGGACCAGAGCTGGAGGGTCACCTCTCTACACCACCCAAAAGGACCCTGTCCTATGGTCACAACTCAAGGTTCCACAGTCCTCCCATTCAAGCCCCCCAATACGCTATATATTTTCATACAATGGCAGAAATCTGAGATCATTTTGGGGGCGACTGTAACTGCTTGGCATGTTACCAGGCACAACAAAGGCTTTTTCCAAAGGTAGTGGCCCACCCAGATGACATATTGACCCTCTCCCATTTGCCCAAAAAAAGGCACCCTCTGCATCCCTGTGGCTTGCCCAGCTGCTCTATACAGTTCTCAATTGCAGCCAGCAGGTCACTTTGCAAAACAGTATGTGGCACCTGACAAGAGCCCCAACAGGCCCTTTATAATCCCCCATATCTGCCCAGGACCAACACCACATGGATGAATATGACGTACACCTCCTCCCTAGGAGCACAATCACCACGGTCTCGGGTCTCGAGGCCCAGCCATCTGGGGTGAACTCCCATTTACTTCATCCTTGATCAAGCAGTTGGTGTCCACTGGGGGTTCAGTTCCCTGGGGCCGAGACACATACGTGGTTCTCCATATGTGCACTTCTCCCTCAACCTCCACACATTTGCCTCCTCACTGGCCACTCAGGAGTCCTGTCTGTTCATACCAATTTACTTTCATTTTGTTAAAATTAAAAACAGAAACTAACCTTGAAAATTACCCGAGCAGACAAAACCAGTTTAGTCAAACAAGCAAAGCTTAATTTAGCTCATTTTCAAAACCTAACATGACCTGGGTCGTTTCACGCTCGTGACTCTGCAAATCATAAGCAAAACTTAAACTCCAAGGTTGATATCAGATAACCACTGACCAACTCCTTACCATTCAAGAAAATTCTGATATTACAACCAATCCCTGGGAAGAATAAACAGGCCCTGCTTTCTCTCTCTATAAGCTGCTTTACAGCAATGTACCCGAGCCTCCTTCCACGTTTTGGTTTGAGTGCTCCCAGTCTGTAAGCTTGTCTTTGATGTGTGCACAATAAACATTTATTAATTACTATACTTCAGTGATTCATTGGTTTTACTTCTGTTATTTCTGAACTTTTGACAGTCTCCTGGGACTACTCTTAAAAAATACTAAACAGGACCCCTAGTTCATCTTTCTACCACCTCACATAAAAAGGATGCGGCATTCATCCCCATTATGTTGGGAGTAGGTCTGCTACTATCCCTCACCCGGACAGGGCTAGGTGCAGCCGCACTGGGCTCACAAGAACGTATTATTAAGGCAAACACCAGCGTGTCAGCCACCTGGCTGAACACACCGGGCTATTATGTCAAAGCTGGAATTAATGCAACAGGAACAGGATTCTGTAGTGCAGATGGTTTTGCATAACCGTTTAGCTTTAGATTTCTTATTGGTCAAGGAAGGAAGAGTATGTGCTGTAAAGGGCACCACCTGCTCCAGCTATATTGGTACTTGTGGACAAATTCAGACAAATTTACAAAAGTTGGCTCAAAAGGTACGACTTTTTCATCAAATATATACTTTCACTTTACCTGTGAATATACTGAACCATTGAATTGTACACTTTAATAGTATGCTGTGTTGAGAAGCAGGAGCTGGTATATTAAACTCAGTGTAGGCAGATTATGACCTGCTGAACGTGGAGGCACAAGCCACCCAAATGGGGTCAGTAGGTTCTTCCCTCAGCATCTGAGCTCCACTTCCAGGAAATGAAAACCACGTGGAATTTGATTGAAGACCCTACACAATACACCCACACACATGAAGAAAATACACAAGATTTGTTACTTACAGATTGTAGAAATGGGGGTGAGGGCACAATGAGCTGGGGGAAGGGCACTCTTCTGTCACGTGTCAGGAGCCAGCAGAAGATAGAGAGCAGGGTAACAAGCACCCACTACTTATAACGTGGTTGGGGTGGAGGTCACTAACTTTTCACGGGCTCAACTCTCAGTGGCTATTTTTTTTTTTTAATAATTTTATTTATTTATTTCTTTTCCCCTAAATCCCCAGTACATAGTTGTATGTCGTAGTTGCACATCCTTCTAGTTGCTGTATGTGGGACGCGGCCTCAGCATGACAGGAGAAGCGGTGCGTCGGGGCGCGCCCGGGATCCGAACCCGGGCCGCCAGCAGCGGAGCGCGCGCACTTAACCGCTAAGCCACAGGGCCAGCCCCTCAGTGGCTATTTTAATTATGGAAGAACTGACAAGGCAGAGGGATTTGGGCTGGGGGTAGTAAATGGTGAAGAAAAACCAAGATTTGTTTATATAGCCTTCTCAGCCCTAAATTCCCTTCTCTGATTATAAGGTTGCCTTGTGCCCTCCTGGTCCCAGGAGAATACTGTTCACGTGGGAAATTCATCTCCTGCCTTCAGGGGGACAAAGGAGGGCCAGAGTGTCTTTCTTGCAATGGCTGTTTCTCAAGCACCTTTAACTCATAATAATCAATATGCCAATGTGCCACATTCTGAGGTGACATATTCTAAACCCCTACACAAGATACCTCATTTGGACATAGAGAGAGTTTTAAATATTCCCAATGAATCTGCAAGCATTTTTTCTTTTCTTTTCCTGCCTAATGGTTCTGGATAAAATCTCCATTACATTCTAGAAGAGAAGTGGCAAGAGCAGACATCGTTTTTTGGTTCCTTATCCTCAGGGGAAAGCATTCCAGCCTTTCACTATTAATTGTAATATTAGCTGTGGGTTTTCCAACATGCTCATTAGGAAGTAAGGAAATTCCTTTCTATACCTGGTATGCTGAGTGTATTAATCATGAAAGGGTACTGATTTTTGTCAATTATTTTCATTGAATCTATTGAAATGATCTGGCCATTTTTGATTTTTACTCTATTGATATGCTTTATTACATTAATGGATTTTGAAACCTTAATCTTTCATCCTTGCAATAAACTCACTTGGTCACCGTGTATAATTCTTTTTATATGTTGCTGGATCGGGCTTGCTAATATCCATTGTGATTTTTTGCATTCATATTCACAAAAGAAATAGGGGGTTACTTTTTTTGGCAATACACTTGGTTTTGGTATCACAGTAGTACTGCCTTCACAAAATCAGTGTGAAGTGTTTTCTCCATTCTATTATTTAGAAAAGCGAGTGAAGACTCTGTAATAAACCTTCTTTGAGTGTTTTGGAAAATTCCAAGTTGAAGCCGTCTGGGCCTAGACTTAGAGGGTTTTTCATTTACTGATTTAACTACTTCACTTATTATACTTCTATTCAGATTTTCCATTTATTCTTGAGTTAGTTTCACTACTTTGTGTCTTTCGAAGAATTTATCCATTTTATCTAAGTTACCTAATTTATTTCCATATAATTTCTCACTGAATTCCTTAATAATCCTCTCAACTCAGAATGGTTATTTTATTTTATTTATTTACTTATTTTTAAGATTTTATTTATTTTATTTTTTGCCCCCAAAGCCCCAGCAGATAGTTGTATGTCATAGCTGCACACCCTTCTAGTTGCTGTACGTGGGACTCGGCCCCAGGATGGACAGAGAAGTGGTGCCTCGATGCGCACCCGGGATCCGAACCCAGGCTGCCAGCATCGCAGCGCGCGCACTTAACCACCAAGCCACAGGGCCGGCCCAGAATGGTTATTTTAAAAGTTGCCCTGGGAAAAGCAAAGTGGGGACTTATGGTAGAAAATCTAAGCTCAAGTCCTTATCTAAATCCCCCTATGTTGGCTGTGAGCACAGTTGTCATACTCTAAAACTCCTAGGCAGTAATTCAAAATAGTTGTTTTTCTCTTCAAAATTGCCCCCGGGATGCCCAGGCATTAGCCTTTAGGGAAAATCATGGACACTGTCAGGATGGTGGAGATATTAAAAGCCACTGGCACAATTTGATCCATTCAACTGATGAAGGACGCTGGCATTACTTCCACCTTTTGGCTATTGTGGATAATGCTAATATGAACATGAGTGGACATGTATGTTTTTGAGTCTCTGCTTTTAATTCTTTTGGGTCTTTAGCCAGAAGTAGAATTGCTAGATCAGATGGTAACTCAGCTCCTAATTTTTGGAGGAGCTACCATGTTGTTTCTGGTACCATGAACATGATTTTATATGGTACAACTGTTCCAAAGGGTGTTTTCAGTTACTTGATGGTGTCGTTTGAAGCACAAGTCATTAAACTGCTTTTTTTTTTCTTTCTTTGTTTTTCCTCTTATTGTCATATCTAACAATTCTTTGCCAAAATCAAGGTCAGGAATTTTTTCCTATATTGTATCAAAGAGTGTTATAGTTTTACTCTTAGGTTTATGTTTTTGATTCTTATTAATTGAATGTTCATGTTGTGATATAACTGTACACTCTTTTCATATGGCTATTCACTTGGCCCAGCATCAATTTATGGAAAGAATATTCTTTCCCCATACTCACACTTTTCAAAAAAATCAGTTGACCATAGATGTGTGGGTTTAATTCGCAAATCTCAGTCTATTTCACAGAGCTGTTTCTCTAACCTTGTGTCAGTGCCACACTATCTTGATGACCATTGCTTAGTACAAAGTTTTGAAATCAGGAAATCTTAGTCCAAGCAATTTGTTTTTCTTTTTCAGGAATGGTTTGGCTATTCTGATTGACTGCAATACCATACAAATTTATGAAGCACCTTGACAACTGCTCTAAGGAAATCAGCTGGGATTACAATAAGTATTGAGTGGATGCTAGATCATTTTGGGGAGCAGTGGCATTTCAGCAGTAACTCATCTGATCCATGAAATTGTGATATTTTCCAATTTATTTGTACCTTTCGTAATTTCTTTTCATAATGTTAGTAGTTTTTATAGTATTTGTTCTGTACCTTTTGTGTTAAATTTATTCCTAAGTATCTTATTCCTTTAGATGCTATTGTAAATGTATTTATTTTCTTAATTTCATTATCAGATTGGTTATTGCAAGTATATAGAACACAACTGATTTTTATATTTGGATCTCATATCCTACAACATTGCACAATTCAGTCATCAGTTCCAATAGCATTTTTGGTGGACTTCCTAGTTTTCTATATGCAAGTGTAGATGCAGAAAAATGTCCCCTTCTTCCCTTCTAGGTTCTTTAGGTAGTCTAATAATTAAAGTGACATAAAACAGATTAACAGAATAAATTTAATTACTTATGTAGATGAGCCCCATAAAATATATGAGACTCAAAGAAGTGACCAGAGCAAGAATATTTCATGTGTTTTAGGCAAAGAAACAAATTTGGGAAGAAGTGACAATTCAGAGGGGTTTGAGCTAGGGGTAGTAAATGGTGAAGAAAGAGTAAGGTTTGTTTATACAGCCTTCTCAGCCCTAAATTCCCTGTCTCTAAGTGATAAGGTTGCCTTAAACCCTTCCGGTTTAAGGAGGGTACAATTCACATTGGAAATTCATCTTTTGTTTTCATGGGGACAAAGGAGGGCCAGAGTGTCTTTCTTGCAACAGCTGTTTCTCAAGTACCTTTAATCCAAAATAATCACTATGCCAATGTGCCATATTTTGAGGTGACTTGTTCTGAATCTCTACACAAGATACCTCATCTGCAAGCAGAGTTTAAACCTTCCAAAGCAATTTGCATTCATATTATTTCCTCTTCTTGCCTATTGGTTCTGGCGAAAATCTCCAGTACATTCTAGAATAGAAGTGGCAAGAGCAGACATCTTTCTTTGGTTCTTTATCTTCAGGAGAAAGCATTCCAGTCTTTCACCATTAAATATAATATTAGCTTGGGTTTTCCATAGATGCTCATTATGAAGTGAGGATATTCCCTTCTATACCCAGTATGCTGAGTGTTTTAATCATCAAAGGGTACTGATTTTGTCAGCTATTTTCCTTGAGTCTATTGAAATGATCTTGCCATTTTTTATTTTTACTCTATAGATATCCTTTATTACATGAATGGATTCTGAGATCTTAAGACAACCTTTCATCCCTGGAATAAACCCACCTGGTCACTTTATAATCCTGTTCATATGTCTCTGGATTGGGCTTACTATATTTGTTGAGGCCTTTGCACTCACATTCATAAAAGAAATAATTGTGGAGTTTTTTGACAATAAACTTGGTTTTGGTATCAGAGTAGTACTGGCTTCACAAAATGAGTACTAAATGTGGTCTCCATTCTATTATTTAGAAAAGTATGTGGAGAATCTGTAATAAACCTTCGAGTGCTTTGAAAAATTCTGAGTTGAAGACATCTGTGCTGAGGTTTACTTGGAGGGTTGTTTACTGATTTAACTACTCCACTTATTATACTTCAATTCAGATTTTCCATTTATTCTTGAGGTAATTTTAGTAGTTTGTGTCTTTCAAGTAATTTATCCATTTCATCTGTTACCTGATTTATTGTTCATTGAAATCTTTTATAATCCTTTTGATTTCTGTAACGTCAGTAGTAATATGCCCCTTTTCTTGATCTATTAATTTGAATCTTCCTTCCTTTTCTCTAGATCAAAGTGAAGATTTGTCAATGTTGTTAAACCTTCCATAGAACCCACTTCTGGTTTCACTGATATTCTCTGTGGTTCTTCTCTTTCTCATTTCATCAATATCTGCTTTATTAGCTCCTTTTCTACTTGCTATGGGTTTGATACCTCATCATTTGAAGCCTCTTTCGGTGATGTTTAGATTATTGATTAGAGACTTCTCTCTTGCTAGCATTGGTATTGATGGCCATAAATCATTTTCTATGCTGTGTGTGAGATGCAACCCATAAACTTTCACCCATTCAGCATGATATAATGCTCCCCAATATCTCTAGTGATGTTTTCAAGTCTATTTGGCTGGGTATTTGTATTATCTCTCCAGCTATCTTGTGGGTGCTTTGTACAGATGTATCTTTCCTGTGCTTTTACCTTCAATCTATTTGTATCTTTGAATCTAAAGTGTGCTTCCTGTACAAAACAAATATTTCAATCATGATTTATTTTTTAATCTGAGGTTACAATCTTTCTCCTGTTTGGATGTAATCCATTCACATTTAGTACTACTGACATACTTATAATTACATCTGACATTAATATTGTTTTCTAGAATTCTCATGTTCTTTTCAGTTTCTCTATTCCTCCTTTATAGCTTTCTATTGCATTAAGTGAAATTTTCCAGTGATCTGGTGCCAACTAAGTTAATTCTTTGGAAAGTGATTAAGAGCTTTGTGTTCTATGGTTCACTTCACCCCCTTGTTCAGGCAAAATCTGTCAGGAACCTGGAGCTCTTTGGGGGGAAATGGGAAGCCTCTCTGAGTAACAATTCTAGTTTAGGACCTGAGGGCTCAGTGCAGTAAAAAGATAGCAGCCAGAGGGCCTTTTAATTGTGTCTCCTGGCCACTCAAACCTACTTTTGTTACACCCACCTGATGAGATGGAACATGGGGAAACAGTGTCCAAGTACTGTCAGCACACCACCCCAAAAGCACCACCTCAGTTCCATGTGTAGGGACTGAAACAATAGAGTCCCCACTTTTCAGGCACTCTCCCAGCACTTATTTACCCTCAGCAACAGGCAGCTGGGCACAAGGTTTGAAATGCTGATCTCCTGTTCCTCTCAGAAGATAGCCCTGTTAATGGGAATTGGGTGACAAGGGGCCATGTGTTCTAGACTGCAGGAGTCTGGAGTGGAGTCAACAATGTGAGCTGGGAGGACCTGGGGAGGCAGTGCTCTTGGTCTCAATACCACAGACTCTCATGTTTCTTATAAAACTTCATAGATTCTTTTGAATAAATGTTCATCATTTCCTGTTTGCGTTTAGGACCATTTCCAGTGGCTTTAAATATTTATTAAAATAATTTTCACCAGTTTTATTGGGGAGGTGGTCAGCAGAACTCCTCTCACTGTTATGCCACCCTAATACATTTTAGTACGAAGCCCCTCCACTCAATACTCAGCAGTTTGAAATAAGGTGGAAGAAGCTCTATTATCACTTGTAATTTAAATGTGAACAAAACAGAAAATTTATTTTTATTGTTTGCAAAATTGTTTGAACACTTCATAAAAATTGTTTAGAGAATCACACAAACAAAATGGCTTCCCATTTAAAATGCACCACACATTCAATTTATAAAATATTGAAAATAAAACATGGTGTTAGTCAGGGTTCTCCAGGAAAAATGAACCCACATGGTGTATATGTAAGCGCATGTGTGTTTATACATATATATATATATTTTTTTCTTTTCTTGTTTTAAGGAAGTGCATCACGTGAATATAAATACTTGGTTAAGTAAAAAATCTGTAGTCTATGTGAACAAGCAGGAACCCAGGGGAAAAACTGTAGTTCAAGTACAAATGCAGTTTACTGGCAGAATTTCGTCCTGTTCAGGGAATGTCAATCCGTGTTCCATTAAGAACTAGAAGTGAGGGCTGCCTGGTGGCATAGTGGTTGAGTTCCCATGCTCCTCTTTGGCGGCCCAGGGTTCATGGGTTGGGATCCTGGCCGTGGACCTACATACCGCTCATCAAGCCATGCTATGGCAGCATCCGATATACAAAGTAGAGCAAGATTGGCACAGACGTTAGCTCAGGGCCAATCTTCCTCACCAAAAAATAAAAATAAAAAAATAACTAGAAATGATTGGATGAGGCACATCCACATTGGGGGGGCTGAATTAAACTCAACTCATTGAAATGGCAATCTCTTGAAAAAAAACCTTACAGAGAAACATCTGGTAGAATGTTTGAACTAATATCTGCACTCCGATCAAGCCAAGTTGTGACAGACATTGGCTTTTAGTTTTCTTTTCTTCTAGTGTCTATGTCTGGCTTTGATATCAGGCAGATGCTGGCCTCACAAAAGGATTTTGGAAGTATTTCTTCTACTTCAAGTCTTTGGAAGAGTTTAAGAAGGATTGGAAGGCCAGCCCGGTGGCATAGCTGTTAAGGTCACGTGCTTTGCTTCGGCAGGGGTTTGCTGATTCAGATCCTGGGCGTGGACCTATGCATTGCTCATCCAGCCATGCCGAGGCGGTGTCCCACATAGGGCAAATAGAAGGATGTACAAATATGACATACAACTATTTACTGGGGCTTTGGGGAGGAAAAAGGAAAAAAGAAGGAAGATTGGCAACAGATGTTAGCTCAGGGCCAATCTTCCACAAGAAAAAAAAAGGATTGGTATTCTTTGAATTTGTTTTTGTTTAGTATTGGTATTTTCAGGTTTTCTAATGTTTAATTCTTTGTTGGTAGGTTGCATGTTTCTAGGAATTTATCCATTTCTTCTAAGTTATACAATTTGCATATAAATGGTCATAATAGTCCCTTTCGATCTTTTTGAGACATCTGTTGTAATATGTGCTCCTTTCATTTCTGATTTTACGTATGAGTGTTCTCTCATCATTGTTGGTCTACCAAAGGGCCTCTTGATTTTACTGTTTTAAACATTGAAACTATTGTTTTTCTAATCTCTATTTCTGCTTTAATATTTATTATTCCCTAACTTTAGCTAACTTTGCATGTACATTGTTGTTCCTTTTCTAGTTCCTTCAGGTGTAAATTTAGGTTGTTAATTTGATCTGTTTTATATAACATAGGTGTTTTTCACTATGAACTTCCCTTATGCTGCATCTCATAAGTTTTCCTAAGTTGCCTTTTTATTTTTGTTTTTCTCCTGATTTTGTTTTTTTTGCGAGGAAGACTGGCCGAGCTAATATCTGTCACCAATCTTCCTCTTTTTGCTTGACAAAGATTGTCCCTGAGCTAACATCCGTGCCAATCTTCCTTTATTTTGTATGTAGGGCACCTCCACAGCATGGCTTGATGAGCAGTGTGTAGGTCCATGCCTAAAATCCAAACCCACAACCCTTGGGCCGCCAAAGCAGAGCATGTGAACTTAACCACTATGCAACCGCGCTGGCCCTTCAGATATTTTTTAAATTTCCTTTTCCTTGCTTTGGCAGCAAATATAGTGAATTCCTTTTTGATTTTGTTTTTGACTCAGTGGTGTGTCCAAGTGTGTTAGTTAACTTCCACATATTTGTGAATTTTCACAATAAAAGATTTGAGATAAATAGGCCTTTAGTGTGAGGTGTTATCATCTCTTGAATGGGGGTCAGACTATGTTTAATGTTTGCTGCAGCTGGAGGTGTCAGGGGCTTCATGGTCTGTAGCGACCTTGTACTTATTTGCCTGGTGGGTTTGGGTTTCCCTAGACTCTCATTCTTAAGTAGCGTCTCTGTGTTGCAGGTGTCTGTTTTAATCCACTGTTTTTATCCTGGGGCCCTGCTGATACAGTCTTAGGTATTTGAAAGGGAAAATGTCCTCTTCTGTCTTGATAAAACCTGCAATGTTTTGGTGGTAAAGAATCCCTGGACTACAAACTTCAGAACAAGTTCTTAGCACTTACATTCCCTCCACTTTTGTGAGAGAGGAACCTGAAGTGACTGCAGGTGTCTATCTGCACTTTGCCCACTCAGGAAGGACTTTGGCACATTAGTTTCCTTTGAGGGGTGGTCTACCTTACAGACAATAAAATGCTTTTTGTGTATATGAAAATGTCTTCCCCCATTTTCTACATGAAGCAGAAGGCAACTTTTTCTGATCTTCACTATAAGTATGACATTGGGTTGTTGAAGGAAACATTCATGAATTTGGGGGGCCATCAGACTGGCCCCTGCTAGAGTTTTTAACACATAAGATAATCCATACTGTCTCTCCAACAATCCATCTACAACAGTTTATGTATTCCTAGCAAGTTCCTGGCTACATTCATGTCTCTTCCTGGTACATGGTAATTCTCTATATTCACCTGTCTCTCATTTTCAGGGCATTGTTTGCCATGTAACCTCAAATTTCCCATGGATCTAAGAAGAGGTGTTCCTTTTCAGAGTGTTTAGTATTTTCCTTGTCAAGATGAGAGTGATCATACAGAGCTCTTTACATATCAGAACAGAAAACATCCATTCATGTTTGTTGCTCTGCATTTTCTTTTGTGAGACTCTGCATTTTCACTTATTGATTCTACAACTAGATCCATGTGTGTGGTTTCAGAGGTTCTCTTTGGTGATCAACACACCTAAAAACATTATCACACAGGAATCTGCATTTGGAGTTCCTTTCCTCATCTTATAAAAATTCCCTACACTAAGTACATGCATCACCCCAAATATTTTTCATGGGTTGCATTCTGCTCTATCATTGCCATTTGGGGGGCAGGATTGACACCTTACTTCAAAGGTAATTGGATGGCAAGACTGATGTTGCCACATGCATCTACTGACTAGAAATATGTTTATTACTCACAGGTACTTTCTAAGGAGACGACCCCAAGTATAAGCAGGTTGAGGTGGCTTGCGCAAAGAACAATGGTTGGCCATTTAAGGACTGTGGGGTAGAGTCTGCAGGTTTTAAAGATTTCACCTTCCTTTCCACTGACACACAAAATAGTGGCATGTGAACCTTCCTAACTTTACCAGTGCGGACTAGGCAGGATGAGCAGATATCTAAAGTTGACTGAGAATCCAATAACAAAGATGAGGTGAATGTCTTTATTAAAGTTCACTCCTGAGGTTTGCTGACTGAATAATGACCATCTGATTTAAATGAATGTTTTGAAGATTAATTTAAAAGCCATATGAAAAACACAAGGGACATAACTAAGACGAAAAAGCCTCAAAAAAATATGACTTAGGGGCCAGCCCTGTGGCTTAGTGGTTAAGTGCCCACGCTCCGCTACTGGCGGAGTTCGGATCCTGGGCGCGCACCGATGCACTGCTTTTCCGGCCATGCTGAGGCTGAGTCCCACATACAGCAACTAGAAGGATGTGCAACTATGACATACAACTATCTACTGGGGCTTTGGGGGAAAAAAAAGGAGGAGGATTGGCAATAGATGTTAGCTCAGAGCTGGTCTTCCTCAGCAACAAGAGGGGGATTAGCATGGATGTTAGCTCAGGGCTGATCTCCCTCACAAAAGAAAAAAATATATATATGTATTTTGAGCAAATGAAAATCACAACGTTTATTAGCATGCAACAGCTTAAAACAGTTGATAAAATATGTCAATGAAACAACTACAGAGGTGTTCATTTCTCAAGGAAATCCACGTAGTTTTAATGACATACAATCAAACATTACTAAACACAAATCAAGGGAACACATTCAGCCACAAGTAACAGGAAACACACAGTCTTCCTGACATGAGAAAAGTGATTGTTCTCACACGGAAGAACTGGGTCAAGGTGGCCACTGCACAATGCAGCAGAGAAACAAACTGCCATGTCCTGCTTTTTATGCCCCATTGTAGATGTAAATGGTGAAGCAGCAAAACATGCTCACTAGCACTATTAACAGCATAAGGTGTTCACCATACAAATTACATCATATACAGATATCATCTAGAAAAGAAGAGAATCAGACAATACTCCTAACCACAAATATCTGAATTACTTTCCTGGTGGACACAAGAGGCCTTACAGAAGAATCCTAACTCTTAATGTATCTTTGATGTGAAACTTGTGAAAACATCAGTGGAAAATACACTTCTAAGCAAATGGAAATCAAATGGTAGTGGTTTTCAACATACACTTGACCAGACAGGCAAAGAATCCAGAAAATGGGCTGGAAGACGGTGTCCTCAAAGCTCTTACATAACTGTCTCCCTGTATAGTGGCCCCCAAATCTGCCTAATGATTTGTTTGCTTTTGCCTTCCAAATCTTATGTAAGTGAGGCTATAGGTGAATTCCAATATGGAACGAAAAAGAGGATAGATTCTTAAAGACCTAGTTCTTAATATTACCCTAATTGACATAATGCAATACAGGGGTGATATGTTCAGCTCAAGATTTTGTTGCCCTAACACAGGCCTCTAGTTAATTCAAAGTTGATTCAACAAATACCAGTCAGAAGGAGGGAAAAAGAGCAAAAGCCCAAATATGACAATAAGAATTCACAGGAAAGGATACTCTTTGGTAACCTTGCCATGAACAAAAATTTAGTCCAATTGTTTAACAGTACAAAAATGGAAATAGGCTCCTATATGTACCACCCGTGAAAAAGAGAATACTCTAAGAAAGATACAAAACATACAACAGATTCGGCATATGCAGGAACTATAAAACAGGGCCACTAAGAAAATCCTAAAAAACATACAGTGTCATTTTTAACGGCC
Source organism: Ceratotherium simum simum (assembly GCF_057802395.1). Classification (NCBI taxonomy): domain Eukaryota; kingdom Metazoa; phylum Chordata; class Mammalia; order Perissodactyla; family Rhinocerotidae; genus Ceratotherium; species Ceratotherium simum. Next base: position 4,187,359 of record NC_141938.1, on the reverse strand, counting down.
CCTTAGCACAGAACAATTAAAACATTAAAAAGAAAAAATTATTAACTGATTTAAGGAAAAAACACACTACCTATTAAGCTTATATACTATTGATAAAGGATGAATTGCAAAATTATCTCACCTCAATATTCATCTCTGACAGTAATGATTAGAAATCTACAATCCAATGTTGCACTTCAAGAAAAAGCCTTGGTAAACATAAAATATTTACAACTTTCATAACAACTCTTTCATGTGAAAGTTTTCTAGAATATTATACACTAATTTCCAATAAGCTTTCTGGTATTACTTACATTTATATTTCTTTCTGGTGACAGTTTCACACAGTAGAAGGTGGGCAAATTGAAGTCTTTTCCATGCTATTTACATTCAAGAGATTTCTATTAAATGAGTCCTTCATACTTTCAGAAAGAACTGGATGATAAAAGGCTTTTCCACGTTCGTTATATTTATGAGGTTTTTCATCTAGTGTGCATTCTTGCACATCCTCAAAGGTTTTCATGAGAAATAAAGGCTTTCTCATTTTACTGACATTCATAGGGTTTCTCTACAGTGTGACTTCTCTCATTGCTTTGAAATGATATGTGATAAGTGAATGCTTTCTCACATTCCTTCCGTTCATAAGGTTTGTCTCCAGTATGAGTTCTTTCATGTGTTTGAAGAAAACGGAGAAGTGAAGGCTATCCCACATTCTTTACATTTATAAGGTCCATCTCCAGTGCAAAAAACCATCAGTGACTGAAGGCTTGAGAGATTTATAAAGGCTTTCCCACATTCCTTACATTCAAAGATTTTTATCTCCTGTGTGACTCGTTTCACATATTAAAAATGAATTGGAGGAAAGGAATACTTTCTCACATTCTTATACCAGTAATGTCCATCTATGGTGTGCAAGATCAGCTGTGAGTAAAGGCTTGAGGGAATCATAAAGGCTTTCACACATTCCTTTCATGCATAGGGTTTCTGTCCAGTATGAATTATTGCACGTGTTCAAAGATAACCACAAGTGAATGCTTTACTGCATTTTTTACATTCATAGTTTCTCTCCAGCATGGGATCTTTTATGTACTTGAACACTACTTAGAACCTGAAGGCTTTACCACATAATTTACAAAGGTTTCTTTCCCGTATGAATTCTTTGACATTTCTGAAGTAAACTGAGAGAAATGAATGCATTGATGAGTTTTTTTTTTTAACATGCATAAACTTTCTCTCTAGAATGAGTTCTTTCATGTATTCGAAGAACACTGGGAAAAATGAAGGCTTTCCCACATTTCTTACATTTATAAGGTGCATCTCCAGCATGAATTCTTTCATGTACTCGAAGAGAACATTGAAAAACAAATGCTTTACAGCATTTTTTACATTCATATGGTTTCACTCCAGTATGAATTCTTTCATGTTGTTGAAGATAACCATGAGAAGTGAATGCTTTATGGCATTTTTTACATTCATGCGGTTTCTCTCCAGTATGAATTTTTTCATGTACTCGAAGGAAACATGGAAAAATGAATGCTTTACTGCACTTTTTACACTCATAGGGTTTCACTCCACTATGACTTCTTTCATGTTTTTGAAGATAACTGGAGGAAGCGAATGCTTTACTGCATGTTTTACATTCATAGGGTTTCTCTCCAGTATGAATTCTTTCATGTATTTGAAGAGAACAGGAAGAAGTAAATGCTTTACTGCATTTTTTACATTCATAGGGTTTCTCTCCAGTGTGATTTCTTTCATGCTTTAGAAGAGAACTAGGATAAACGAATGCTTTACTGCATTTTTTACATTCATAGGGTTTCTCTCCAGTGTGACTTCTTTCATGTAGTTGAAGACTTCTTGAAACCCTAAAGGCTTTACCACATATTTTACACTTAAAGGGTTTCTCGCCAGTATGAATTCTTTCATGGCCTCGAAGAGAACTGGAAGAAGTGAACTTTTTTCTGCATTTTTTACATTCATAAGCTTTCTCTCCAGTGTGAGTTCTTCCATGTATTCGAAGAGACCTGGATGAAGTGAATGCTTTACTGCATGTTTTACATTCATAGATTTTCTCTCCAGTATGAGTTCTTTCATGTATTTGAAGAGACCTATGAAAAGGGAAGACTTTTCCACAGACTGTACATTTATATGGCTCCTCTCCATATTTTTGATCGTCAGATAGTTTGTGTTCAGTGTGACATCTAATGCGCCTTTTAAGGGATGAATGATGAATGAAGACCATTCCACATGCACTGCATTCACATGGTTTAGCACCTTTAGTTTTCTTGTTAAGACTGAGATTTGGATTTAGGTTGATGTTTTCTTGACACAGACTACCCTCTTCACTTTTATAGAGTCTCTGTACCATATGATTTCTGCAAAAAATGAGAAATACATTATTAATGATTTCTTTATTAATGATTTTACATTTATTACATTTATTATGATTTACAGGAAAAGTTTTGCTTTTCGGTCTTGTCTGCATTTTTGGAAATTAAATATACTGAATGCTCTGAAGGAGGACTTCATGCTTGCTGTTATCCAAACAGTGATATTAATATATAGGGTTTATTCTTACTTTCCAAGTGAATCATTTTGTAAAAACTGAATATCTACATTACATTTCAAAAAGTCCATCTGGTGAAAATTTTCTGGAATAGCTAAATTTGAAGGAAAGGTTATTTGTTTTGTTTGCTTCCTTTTAAAATTTCTTAACATGTCGGTATTCTAACGTGAGACAATGCGTTGTCTCAGAGTGCGACTCACCTTAATTTTCTCCCCTGGTTTGTGTACTTAACTTCAATATCATCATCTCCCCATGTCGTTCCTGAAATGCAGACCCAGAAAGTTGATTTCCAAGTATTAGAAATTACAGAAAAAACTATGGATTCTAACTAAGACAATGAGCTATGATCATTTCTAGTTTATTTACCAATATCACCCATTTCTACATTCTACATCTGGCAACCATGTTAATGAGCAAAAAACACCTGTTCTCTACTTGATGAAGGGAAGGAATGTCCTCATTCTTACCTATTGAGGCCAGGTTCCTGAAGGTTTCCCACATCACATCTCTGTAGAGTTTCTTCTGTGAAGGATCTAGTAAAGCCCACTCCTCTGGGGTGAAGTTCACACCCACATCCTCAATGGTCACTGAGTCCTAAAACATCACAAATATGTGGAGAATTGGATGCATGAGAGTGACAGCACTGGGGATCTGTTCTCCATTTGCTGAAATGTTATGTGTGCTTCTGTCATTTCCAAATATTTGTTTTACACTATCATCATCAAAACCTCACTGCTTTTCTGTACCGACTTCCTCATCAATTTCACTGCATTAGTAACACATGGAAATTGTTTACACAATTTTACTGTGATCGCATTACATTGTATTTCTCTATAATGGCAGGGTCCAGGGCATTTTGCAAAATGATAAAAATACTATACAAATGAAACAATTATCATTTTATGAAACATGATTTCCTCTGAGAAAAATGCTTTCATCTTATTCCTTATTACCCTCCAGTTACAGCTGTCCATGAGGCAGAGTGAAATCCGCCTGAGGTTTCAATAAATAAAAACACAATAAAGAACTGGAAGCTTTTTTTGTCTAGTCCTATCACCAAACAGAGTTCAAGAGGCCTGTAGAAAGCAAACTTTTAACAAACCCAGCTGATCACATTGTCCTAAAGTAATCCAGGCCACTATGAGTAATCAGAGGCAGCTGACTGAATATAAATATTCTTGTGGTGAAGCACTGCTTTTAACTTGTGTAATATTTATCATAGATTCAGTTCCTCTTTTCTCTCTCTGTATGACGTGATGGGGCCAGAAAGTTATCTAGAACTAAGAGTTCAGACACAGGGAAAAAGGCATGACAAATTAGACCATGAAATACCTATACTCCTGTGCCTCAAGAATACTTCCCAGAAATTTTTAGAATGCATAGTGAGATAATAATGTACTAGGAACAGCTTTTTCCAGAGCTGTTTCCAACACTAACAGTGTACCTTGAGCCTTGCTGCCCTTGAGGCGCAGGTTAAGAGCTACAGATTGCAAGGGAGTGCACTGAATTCCACAAAGGTTTGATGGTAAATTTGCCCATGATTACAAAATAAATGAAGGATTTAACAGTGCTTTCTTGCTACAGAACATAAAATTTCCATTCTCCAAGTTTAAGAGGAGGTGTTTCCCAACCATGCACTCTAGATGCCCTTCCAACTTCTGATCCCACACTTAAGAAACTTAGAAACTGTCATTCTTGATCTCAAAAGAAGACAATGAATGAACTTAAACAATTGTTATTAGATCCATGATAGCCTTGAGGTCATAGGGCAAACTGTAGTCTCTAAAATTGGGAAAGAGAGGGCCAGCCTCGTGGCTTAGCAGTTAATTGCACGTGGTCCGCTGCTGGCAGCCCGAGTTCGGATCCCGGGTGCACACCGACGCACCGCTTCTCCGGCCGTGCTGAGGCTGTGTCCCACATACAGCAACTAGAAGCATGTGCAGCTATGACATACAACTACCCACTGGGGCTTTGGGTGAATAAAATAAATAAATAAAATTATAAAATATTACAAAATTGGGAAAGAGAAAAAGCAGATGGCATTTTGAAATATGCACCAGATATTTTGTTCTTAACAAGACCTGTACTAAGCAAATAATCTATTTCACCAGAGGCTAATGCAAAGACAAAAAGAACAAGAAAGACTGAACACAATATCCATGAAGTCTAAGACAATACTCTGTAACAGAAAGTTTAAAATACATAATAGGAATACCAGAAGGAAAAGAAAGAGAAATAGAAAAGGGAAGTAATGGTCACCAAAATATCCTAAAATTAATGATAGCTGGTAAACTGTACATCCAGGAAGTTCAGAGAACACTAACTATGACAAACTACAAAAGTGCACACCCAAGGATATCATATTTCAATTAGAGAAAAGTCAAAGACAGAGAATATATCAAGAAATGCCAGACAAGAAACACATCTTAGGAACAAAGAACCAAAGACGTGAATTAAATTGGCTTTCTTTTCAAAACCACGCAAGCAAGAACAGAGTAGAGTGAAATATTTAAAGTTATGAAACCAAAAATGCACTCTCCTAGAATTCTGTCAAGCCTACTTCTTCAAAAATAAAGGAGAAATAAGGACTTTCCAAGACAAAAATTGAGGAAATTTGTCATGAGTACACCTACTTTGAATGAAACGTTCAAAAATTATCAGAAAGTATGTAAATGAAGAAGGTAGAGGACTAGAAAAGTAACTTTTAAATGTTTATAATTAACATAACAAATGACACTTTGTTTAAAATAATATTAGCAACAATATATTTGGTAATGAGAATCTTATGGACAAGTGAAATAAATGATAGCACTGTGACAAGGGACAGGGAGAGAGCAATTGGTAATAGTGTGTTAAGAGGTACTTGCACAACAGTGAAGTGGTATATTACTATTTGGTAGCGGAGGTGGGTTTGTTGTAAGCGTGCAGAAAACCCAAGGGCAACCACTAAAAAATTTATTTTTTTTTAATTTGTAACTGATATGCTATGACAGAAGAAAAAACAGAATCAGAGTAAATGCTCAATTTCAGCCAGACAAGGCAGAAAAAAGGTGGAAGACAAAAAGAAAACAATGAGGGTAAAAATGGAAAGCAGAAAAAGTTTTGGTAAATATTAATCCAACTGTATTAATAAGCTCTTTAATCATCAATGGTCTTGATGCAAGTGAAAGACACAGTAATATCAAATTTCAAAACACAAAATTCTATGTTATCTACAAGAAACCCACTTTAAATATAAAACAGAGATAGATAAAGGGTAAAGGGATGGAGAAAAATAGACCACGCCAACTCGCATCAAAAGAAAGATGCCACTGGTATATAAATTATAAAAAATGCAGATTCAAACAAAGGAAAATTCAGAGACAGAGGGCGGCATTAGATACTGATGTAAGGGAATATTCTCCAAGAAATAACAGCAATACTTAGTTTGTAGCTGCATAACAACAAAGGAGCAAAATACATGAGACATGAACTAATAGAATGCAAGGAGAAACAGATGAACTCTTTAACATAGCTGTAGGATTTAACATGGCCTTATCACAAAATATAAATTCCAGTAGGCAGGAAATGAGCAAGGACAGAGGTGAACTGAACAGCACAGTGACACAACAGGATTTCATTGTCATCTATGGAATACTTCAACAAGAGAATATACATCCTGGATTTCCTTGTAATCTATGGAATATACAACTGGATTTCACCAAAACCTATAGAATACAATAAGAGTAGAATCTACATTTTTCTCAAGTTGATGGAACATTCACCAAGACAAACCACATTCTGGGACACAAAGCACACTTTAACAAATTTAAAACAAAAAACAGGAATCATGGTTCAGAGTGATGTCAGCATCATGGTGGAGTGAGCTTTCCTTGTAGACTCTCCCGCCTAAGATACAACAAAAAGGACATTCACGTACCAATAGAGACACTCACGCAACACAAAAGACATCTGAGAGACCCACACAGCCATATGTCTGAAGGTGGAGGCGCTGAAACCCCCAGAAGTAGAAGGAGGTAAGGAGAATTCTTCTCCTTCCTGAATGATAGCAACACTGGGACCAGGTCTGTGTGGCATGGCTGGGGGGGTGGGGGGCGGCCTTCCATGGGAAAACCATCGCTCTTCAAGGTCTCTCATAGCCTGTGGGAAAGTCACATATGGAGGGAACTGAACTGTTGTGGCGGTACCTTTATCATGCCAGCAGTCCAAGAGAGCAGATAGTGTGGGAAGCACAAGAAGCCCTTGGGATCAGGCAGTGGAAAGAAAGAGCACCTCCTCTGCCACCCAGCGCACCAGCACAACTGGTTGGCTACAGCAGCCACACATCACAGCAGGCTCAGAATACACAGCTCTCTATTCCACCTAGTGACAGCAAGTGGAAGCTGTGAGCAGATATATTCAGCATGAGGAAAAATAAGCACACGCCCTCAAGCAGTATGCAAAAATATATTAAATCTCTAGACCAGAAGGCAAATGACAAGCACCCAGAAATCAGTGCTGAAGTACACAGAAATTTATAACCTAAATGACAGAGAATTCAAAACAGCTACCATAAAAAAGCTCACTGAATTACAAGAAAACAGATAGACAATTCGATGAAATCAAGAACTTCTTCACAAAAGAGACTGAAGCTATAAAGAAAAACTAATCAGAAATGTTGGAGATGAAAAACATAGTGGAGGAGATAAAGAAAAATCTGAAGTCTTTAAAGAACAGAGTTCACAATATGGAGGAAAGAATCAGCATTACTGAGGATAGGAATGCAGAAATACTCCAGATGGAGGAGGAGAGAGAAGTAAGACTAAAAAGAAATGAAGACATTCTCTGAGAAATATCTGACTCAATTAGGAAATGCAACATAAGGATTATAGGTATTCCAGAGGGGGAAGAGAGGGAAAAAGAAGCAGAGAGCCTGTTCAAAGAAATAGTAGCAGAGAACTTCTCAAACCTGGGGAAGGAGCTAGAAATACAAGTGAATGAAGTCAACTGATCTCCCAAATAGATCAACATAAAACAACCCTCTCCAAGGCATATAGTATAGTAGCAAGGCTGGGAAACGTCAATGACGCAGAGGACATATTAAGGGCAGCAAGACAAAAAAAAATAATAATGTACAAAGGAATCGCAATCAGGCTCTCAGCCAATTTCTCGGCAGAAACTCTACAGGGTAGGAGAGAGTAGAATGATATATTAAAATTCTGAAAGACAAAAACTTTTAGACAAAAATACTCTATCCAACGAAAATATCCCTCAGATATAATGGAGAAACAATAACAATCCCAGATCAGCAAAAACTAAGGGAGTTCATTGCCACAAGACCCCCACTACAAAAAATGCTCAAGAAGTCCCTCATAACTGAAAAAAACACATAAAGGGATACAAACCTTTGAGCAAGGAGAAAAATAGGTAGACGAAATCAGAAAAATTTCAACTCTCTATCAGAATAGGTTAGCAAACAATTATAACATTAAAGACTAAGGGAAGGAAAACAAAGATAAATTTAACCTCATCACTTTAAACACAAACTCAGAACACAAGATGGAATAAATTGTGACAATAATAACTTAGAAGGGGAAGAGGAGAGGGATGCAATGGACTTAGTCTAAAGAAATAAAAAGCCACCAGGAAATGGACTATCTCATCTACAAGATTTTTTATACAAACCTCATGGCAACCACTAACAAATAGAACAGAGACACACACAATAAATAAAGAGAAAGCTAAGAAAACTATCACATAGAACTGCCAAACTAAATTGGTAGTCTGCAACACCTAGGACGAGAAGCAAAGCAAATGTAAAATAACTGGAAAATGACCATTAAAATAGCAACATTAAGGCCTTATATATCAATAATCATTCTAAATATAAATGGATTAAATTCTCCAGTCAAAAGACACAGAGTGGTGGGATGGATTAAAAAACAAGATCCAACAATATGCTGCCTCCAGGAAACACATCTCAGCTCTAAAGACAAAGATAGGCTCAGAGTGAAAGGATGGAAGACAATACTCCAACTTAATCACAAACAAAAGAAAACAGGTACTGCTATACTTATATCAGACAAAGCAGACCTCAAGATAAAACAGGTAATGAGAAACAAAGAGGGGCAATATATAATGATAAAAGAGGCACTCCATCAAGAAGACATATCACTTATAAATACATATGCATCCAACACAGGAACACCGAAGCACATAAAGGAACTATTAACAAACCTAAAAGGAGGGCCGGCCCCATGGCTTAGCGGTTAAGTGCGCGCACTCCGCTGCTGGCGGCCCGGGTTCGGATCCCGGGCGCGCACCAACGCACCGCTTCTCCGGCTATGCTGAGGCCACGTCCCACATACAGCAACTAGAAGGATGTGCAGCTATGACACAACTATCTACTGGGGCTTTGGGGGAAAAATAAATAAATAAATAAAAATTAAAAAAAAAAAAAAAAACAAACCTAAAAGGAGATATTAACAGCAACACAATAATAATAGGGGATCTTAACACCCCCTTACATCAATGGATAGATCATCCAGACAGAACGTCAATCAGGAAACAGTGGACATAAAACAAAAACCTAGACGAGATGGACTAAATAGATATACAGACAGCACTCCATCCAAATACAGCAGAATATATATTCTTCTCAAGCATGCATGGAACTTTCTCAAGGATAGATCATATGTTGGGAAACAAGGCAAGCCTCTATAAATTTAAAAAGATTGAAATCATAACAAACATCTTTTCTGACCATGATGCAATGAAAACTGGAAATCAACTACAAGAAAAACCAGGGAAAGTGACAAAGATGTAGAGAGTAAAGAACATGCTAGTGAACAACCAATGGACCACTGATGACATTACGGGAGAAATCAAAAAATATCTGGAGACAAATGAAAATGAATATACCCCATACCTACTTATAGAGGTTGCAGCTAAAGCTGTCGAGAGGGAAACTCATAAGGCCCACCTTAACAAACAAGAAAAATCCCAAATAACCAACCTTACGCTACACCTAACAGAATTAGAAAAAGAAGAAACAACACCCAAAGTCAGCAGAAGGAGGGAAATAATAAAAATTAGAGTAGAAATAAATGAAATTGAAACAAAAAAAAAAACCACTAGAAATGATCAATGAAACAAAGAGCTGGTTCTTGGAGAAGATAAACAAAACTGACAAACCCTTAGACAGACTCACCAAGAAAAGAAGAGAGAAGGCTCAAATAAATAAATTTAGAAATGAATAAGGAGAAATTACAATGGATATTCCACAAATACAAAAGATTATAAAATAATACTATGAAAAGCTATATGCCAACACACTAGACAATCTAGAAGAAATGGATAAATTCTTAGACTCATACAACCTCCCAAAACTGAATCAAGAAGAAATAGAGAATCTGAATAGACCAAGCACAAGTAATGAGATTGAAACAGTAATCAAAAACCTCCAAAAAATAAAAGTCTAGGGCTGGCCCCGTGGCTTAGCGGTTAAGTGCACGCACTCGGCTGCTGGCGGCCTGGGTTCGGATCCTGGGTGCGCACCGATGCACTGCTTCTCCGGCCATGCTGAGGCCGCGTCCCACGTAAAGCAACTAGAAGGATGTGCAGCTATGACATACAACTATCTACTGGGGCTTTGGGGGGGAAAAAATAAATAAATAAATAAATAAATAAATAAATAAATAAATAAAATAAAATAAAATAAAATAAAATAATAAAAAAATAAATAAAAGTCCAGGAGAATTTTTCCAAACATTCAAAGATTTAACACCTATTCTTCTCAAACTATTCCAAAAAATAGAGGAAGATGGAACACTTCCCAACACAGTCTACGAGGCAAACATCACCCTGATACCAAAGCCAGACAAAGACAATACTAAGAAGGAAAACTACAGACCAATCTCCCTGATGAACATAGATGCAAAAATCCTCAACAAAATATTGGCAAACTGAATAGAGCAATACATTAAAAAGATCATACACCATGATCAAGTGGGATTTATACCAGGGACACAGGGATGTGTCAACATCCACAAATAAATCAATGTGATTCACCACATTAACAAAATGAGGAATAAAAAACCACATGATCATCTCAATAGATGGAGAGAAGGCATTTGACAAGATCCAACATCCATTTATTAAAGATTTTTTTTTTTTTTTTTAATTTTATTTTTCCCCCCAAAGCCCCAGTGGATAGTTGTGTGTCGTAGCTGCACATCCTTCTAGTTGCTGTATGTGGGACTCGGCCTCAGGATGAACGGAGAAGTGGTGCCTCGATGCGCACCCGGGATCCGAACCTGGGCCACCAGCATCGCAGCGCGCGCACTTAACCACCAAGCCACAGGGCCGGCCCATGCAAATTGCATACAACAATACGTTAAAAAGATTATACACCATGATCAAGTGGGATTTATTCCAGGGATGCAGGGATGGTTTAACATTCGCAAATCAATCAACGTAATACACCACATTAATAAAATGAAGAATAAAAATCACATGATCATCTCACTAGATGCAGAGAAAGCATTTGACAAGATACAAAATCCATTTATGATAAAACTCTGAATAAAATGGGTGAAGAAGGAAAGTACCTCAACATAATAAAGACCATATATGAGAAACCCACAGCTAATATCATCCTCAATGGTGAAAAACTGAAAGCTATCCCTCTAAGAACAGGAACCAGACAAGGATGCCCACTGTCACCACTCCTATTTAACATAGTACTGGAAGTCCTAGCCAGAGCAATCAGGCAAGAGAAAGAAATAAAAGGGATCCAAATTGGAAAGGAAGAAGTGAAACTGTCACTATTTGCAGATACATGATTTTACATATAGAAAACCCTAAAGAATCCACCAAAAGACTTTTAGAAGTAATAAACGAATATGGTAAAGTTGCAGGATACAAAATCAATATACAAAAATCAGTTGCATTTCTGTACACTAACAACGAAGTAGCAGAAAGAGAAATTAAAAATACCATCCCATTTACAATTGCAACAAAAAGAATAAAATACCTAGGAATAAACTTAACCAAAGAGGTGAAAGAGCTGTACACGGAAAACTATAAAACATTGCTGAAAGAAATTGAAGAAGACACAAAGAAATGGAAAGATATTCCGTGCTCTTGGATTGGAAGAATTAACATAGTTAAGATGTCCATACTTCCTAAAGCCATCTATAGATTCAATGCAATCCCTATCAAAGTTCCAACAACATTTTTCACAGAAATAGAACAAAGAATCCTAAAATTTATTTGGAACAACAAAAGACCCCGAATAAGTAAAGGAATCCTGAGAAAAAAGAACAAACCTGAAGGTTATCACACTCCCTGATTTCAAAATATACTGCAAGGCTGGCCCAATGGCGCAAGCGGTTAAGTGGACGCGCTCAGCTGCTGCGGCCCATGTTTTGCCGGTTCTGATCCCAGGCGCGCACCGACGCATTGCTGTGGCGGCGTCCCATATAAAGTGGAGGAAGATGGGCATGGATGTTAGCCCACGGCCAGTCTTCCTTGGCAAAAAAAGAGGAAGATTGGCAGATGTTAGCACAGGGCTGATCTCCTCAAAAAAAAAAAAAAAAAGACAACTCTGATAAATCATATCGGGCCGGCCCCGCGGCTTAGCGGTTGAGTGCGCGCGCTCTGCTGCTGGGGGCCCGGGTTCGGATCCCTGGCGCGCACTGACACAACGCTTCTCCGGCCATGCTGAGGCTGCATCCCACATACAGCAGCTAGAAGGATGTGGAGCTATGACATACAACTATCTGCTGGGGCTTTGGGGGGAAAATAAATAAATAAATAAAATCTTTAAAAAAAAAAAATACTACAAAGCTATAGTAACCAAAACAGCATGGTACTGGCACAAAAACAGACACACAGATCAATAGAATGGAATCAAAAGCCCAGAAATAAACCCAAACATCTATGGACAGCTAATCTTTGACAAAGGAGCCAAGAACATACAATGGAGAAAAGAAGTCTCTTCAACAAATGGTGTTGGGAAAACTGGACAGCCACATGCAAAAAAATGAAAGTAGACCCTTATCTTACACCATACACAAAAATTAACTCCAAATGGATTAAAGACTTGAATGTAAGCCCTGAAACTATGAAACTTCTAGAAGAAAACATAGGCAGTACGCTCTTCGACATCGGTCTTACCAACATATTTTCAAGCACCATGTCTGACCAGGCAAGAGAACCAATAGAAAAAAGAAACAAATGGGACTACATCAAGCTAAAAAGCTTGTGCACAGCAAAGGAAACCATCAACAAAACAAAAAGGCAACCTAACAATTGGGAGAAGATATTTGCAAACCATGCATCTGATAAGGGGTTAATCTCCAAAATATATAAAGAACTCATGCATCTCAACAACAAAAGAACAACCCAATTAAAAAATGGGCAAAAGACCTGAACAGACATTTCTCCAAAGAAGATATAACAGATGGTCAACAGGCACATGAAAAGATGTTCAAAATCATTAACTATCGGGGAAATGCAAATCAAACCTGCAATGAGAGGGCCGGCCCCATGGCTTAGCAGTTAAGTGCGCACGCTCCGCTGCTGGTGGCCCGGGTTCGGATCACGGGCGTGCACCGACGCACCGCTTCTCTGGCCATGCTGAGGCCGTGTCCCACATACAGCAACTAGAAGGATGTGCAACTATGACATACAACTATCTACTGGGGCTTTGGGGGTGGGGGGGAAAATACAATGAGATATCACCTCACACCCGTCAGAATGGCTATAATTAACAAGACAGGGCCGGCCCCGTGGCTTAGCGGTTAAGTGCGTGCGCTCTGCTGCCGGCGGCCTGGGTTCGGATCCCGGGTCCCGGGTGCGCAGCGAGGCACCACTCCTCCAGCCATGCTGAGGCTGCGTCCCACATACAGCAACTAGAAGGATGTGCAGTTATGACAGACAACTATGTACTGGGGCTTTGGGGGAAAAATAAATAAAATCTTTAAAAAAAAAAAAAAAACAAGACAGGAAACGTGTTGGAGAAGATGTGGAGAGAAGGGAACTCTCATACACTGCTGGTGGGAGTGCAAACTGGTGCAGCCACTATGGAAAACAGTATGGAGATTCCTCAAAAAATCAAGGATAGAACTACCATATGATCCAGCTATTCCATTGCTGGGTATTTATCCAAAGAACTTGAAAACACCAATACGTAAACATACGTGCACCCCTGTGTTCACTGCAGCGTTATTCACAATAGCCAAGACTTGGAAGCAACCTAAGTGCCCATCAAGGGACGAATGGATAAAGATGATGTGGTATATATATACAATGGAATACTACTTGGCCATAAGAAACAATGAAATCCAGCCATTTGTGACAACATGGATGGACATTGAGCGTATTATGCAAAGTGAAATAAGTCAGAGGCAGAAGGTCAAATACCGTATGATTTCCTTCATTAAGTAGTAGATAATAACAACAACAAACAAACACATAGAGACAGAGATTGGATTGGTGGTTACCAGAGGGGAAGGGGGGAGGGAGGAGGGCGAAAGGGATAATTTGGCACATGTGTGTGGTGATGGGTTGTAATTAGTATTTGGGTGGTGAACATGATGTAATCTATGCAGAAATAGAAGTATAATGATGTACACCTGAAATTTATACAATGTTATAAACCAATATTACTATAATAAAGAAAAAATTAAAAAAAAAAACAAATACAGGAAATCTCATTAAAAACAGAGTTGGGTGGCCGGCCTCATGGCATCAAGGTTAAGGTCAGCTCACTTCACTTTGGGGGAGCGGCTTCACAGGTTCGGATCCTGGGTGAGGACCTACACCACTCATCAACCATGCAGTGACAGTGACTCTCATATGAAGTAGAGGAAGACTGGCACAGATGTTAGCTCAGGGTTAATCTTCCTCAGCAAAGGAAAAAAAATGGAGTTGCGAAGCCCTGAAAGGAGAGCTCTCATGCACTACTCCTCAACATAACCTGCAGACCCCAGACAGTAAGAAGTGCACCTCCCATTCCCCAACAGGAGGAAGTTTATTTTACAGACGCCAGCAGGAGGAAGAATTTCTCCTTGCCCAGCAACAACCCAGACACTCAGCCACTGTCACCACCCTGAAGTCTCCTTCTCCTTCAATGGACTTCTATTCCAAACAGCCCCTCCCAGCTTCCTCCTTTCCTCTATAAAAGCAAGCCCATCTGTTCTGTGCTCACTACCTATGGTTCACCATGATTTGCAAGTCCTGAATTGTACTTCCTCTGCTATTCCCAAATAAACTCATTTCACTGGAAAAATAACTGGTTCTTTTATTTTTTTAAGGCGGGTCTTGCATTTAAACTTGTTTCCCAGCAAAGAGACAAGAGTAGACTTGAGATGGGAAACTTGAGAGCTGGAAATGGCCTCAAGACCTGCTCTGGGAAGACATGATGTTGGTGCCCAAGGATTAGATGAGGATGTACCCAGGCAGATCCCACTGAGGAGATGTGTTAGATGCACCTTTATGTTTCAGACCACTGCATTCCCAGGATGTGACCCAAGAAAATGGGTGTCAACTCCAAGAGGGATGCCGGGAGCCCTATCACTTTCTCACCACTTATGTGAATGACATGAGGGTAGGTGTAGCCCTAGAGGGAGTTTTCTAACTTCAGACTGGGTACCAGGAAAAGTCTATAGTGCCTATGTCCTTCTTCCTCACTCCCATTTTTTCCTCGAAGGAACTCAAGGTGGTGGAAGGTAGTGTGGCACACGTAGCAACCAAAGTTGAGGAGAGCTGAACATTCTCCTAGCATGTGGAGACATGTTTGTTGTTTTCTATTAACTGTTTTTCATATAAACACAAACTACTTTAAGAGCAGTTGTGAGTTTTCACAAATGTATAGTTATACCACCATCAGGATGGAGAACACTCATCACCCCAAAGGAACACTCTTCTGGTGCCCATTTGTACTGAACACTCCCACACTTAAGAAGTGATCTCTTTTAGGTTCCTATACCTTTGCTTTTTCTAGAATGTCATGTAAGTGGAATGCCATGTTGCCTTATGAGTCCTGTTTGGAAAATTTGATATCACATTTGTGAAAGTGCATAATTATACAAACCTTGCAGTGTTCTTGTGAATTTGAAATTTTTGACATTGCCTATTATGCCTCCAAAACTAAGAGATTCTTCTGTTTTGATCTCTGTGAATTTGGTTAACACACCATGCTTAACTTACTTTATTTGTATCATGGGAGGAAGAATGGGGGCAGGAGATCAAATGAAATACTAATAATTATAAAATCACATCATCTCTACACTGCAAAGAAAACAAATTATCACTGAAATAAAGGGAACATGTTTGGATTTCCATTCTGGTTTAATAAAACAAAAGCTGTCAAGTTTTACCTCATCTTCCGTAAGACCTCTTGGAAAGGGAAATGATACCTGAAAATAACAAAAATGGGCTTTGGGGGCGTTGTGCATCATTCAAACAAAAACCTCCCAGCTACTCCTCTTATGAGAAGGCACAGAAAATTTCCCAGTTCAGGAAGTCAAACTTACCTCCTTTGCCATCACATAGGATATTATTCAAAATGATACTGTGTGTCTGTCTACAGCTCACCTCAATTACTGCTTAAATCATTACCCTCTAAACATTCATAATCTTTTTAGTGTTTTAACCAGGAAATCTAATTGAACTTGCACAGACATCCCTCTACTCATAGGAAACCCATGATGGGCTACAACTGTGCAGATGACCAGAACCTTCCTCAAAATGGGAGAAACTTGAAGGTTTCATGGGGAACTAATTGTGTCAGTCAGTCTGAATAGCAGCATAATGATATGCTACATCAAAAGGCAATCTCAAACCCTTTCAACTGATGTGAAACAGAAACATAAATACCACAAATAGCTATGGCCCAAAGCAAGGGAAGTCTCGAGTTCCAGACACCCATGCATCTGGATCATGATCAAATAGCATACAGTAAAAGGTTTAACCACAGCTAAAATGAAGATGAACTCTGTCTATGCCTTTACCTTTATGGGGAACCACTGCTGTTAATCCCAAGAACGCAGGACTTTTGGTCTTGTTGTCCATTGTTTACACTCACACGAGAGCAGGTCCTCCAACAATGTTAAGACGTATTAGATGGTGGGAAAACAATGATCATGATGATATCCTCACTCACTAAGGCCCCTACCTACCATAGAGAAGATGCACATCCACCAATGGATGAATGGATAGTTGTGGTATATATATATACTGTCGGGGGAAGAGGGAGAATCTCCCTCAGCCCTTTTTTTTAAGGTTCTTATGGCTGGCCAAATAATTAACAAGACAGGTTAGCAGGAGAAAATAATACCAAGTTTAATAACACGTATACATGGGAGAAACTCAGAAATGAGCAACTTGTCCCTCTGTCTAAGCTGCTTGCTTAAGTATTATAGCTAAAGGCGAGGAGCATGTTGGGGGCGGGTAGTGGCCTGGGACTTTAGAGGACAGGAAAACAATTTTTTTCAGGGTCATCTATAGATAATGTGGTCAGGGAGAGACAGAGTTTTTGATAAAAGGGGCTTGGTGCCTTTCCTATTGTAACCTCTATCTTACATTATCTTTACAGCCCTCATGATAGAAGATCTGTTCTAGGAAGGAGCCACCATGTCAAATCTTTTAGGCAGTTAGTGGGGGAGGTCAAATGTCCCTCAGAGAAAACAATCAAGGTAAAGAGATATATTTCAGGGTGGCCAAATCTTGATCTCCCACAGTCCCGCCTTTGAAACTAAAAGCTTCACAGTCTTTTTGAAACTTAGAAGTTTCACAGTCCAGAAGCTGAGTTGGTAGATTGTTATCTCACTGAACACATTTCTTAGTCCTGATAATAGATCAGTTCAATTAAGTTCCTTTTGGAAGGTGGTGATGCAGGTGGGCTCTCAAGGTTACACCTATATTGTGGAAGCAAGCAATCAAGTATTTAATAGAAGCATTTTTATGTAAACAAAAGAAAAACAAGGTTAATGGTTGGAGCAAGTTGTAAACCAATTTCTGAGTTAGAGGACAGCCAGTTAAGAAGATTTTTAGATGTCAGCGTCAAAGTATCTTTTGCAGTTTCAAATGTCTCTGATGGTGTCGTCAGGTAATCTGTTAAGTTTATATTAAGTCTATCAGCTTCAGTTTGTAAGACTTTAGGAAAAAGGGCAGGTTTAGTTTTTAGTGATTTTAAATGAAAATGATGGAAAAAATCAAAAACGTTAGTTTAGACATCTGTAGCCAGATATTTCAGGAGACTAGAAGAAATCAGGATCCAGTCCAGTCAACAGATATAAAACAAAAACCTCAAAAGACAATTAACAAAACTAGGATCTAATATCCGTAAATGTATACTATAGTTTTTACTGAAATATAATTTTTCTCTCTAAAATCACCCTCATTTTTATTAAGATAGCCAAATTAAAACTAACTAGTTTGCAAAATAAGTCTAGTTCCAATAGAGTTGGCCCAATTATTTACATAAGTACAGCAAGAATAGCAATTGATCACATAGGCTCTTTTAAATCTGCTTTGCTGGAACTTTTTATAAGGAATCTCAGATTTAACTTAATTTAAAGGCCTCTCAAGGCCAGGAAAGCCAAGCCAAGGATTTTGTCATCAGACTTTGCCTGTAATACCTACAGATTTGGGTGAATTCCTCTCTTTCGAGGTTCCCCCCAAATACTTTGAGGTTCTTTGTACCTGCCAGATAAGTGACATTTTTTACTTATCTTGGTAAGTGTTGCTTGGAACATAAGGTACCAGGCCAATATTTCCACATGGCTTTATTTTATAAAGTCCAATCTTCATTCTTCAAAAGCTGTATGGTTATATCGCAAATATGATGTTCCAGTCACAACGTTGGTAATATAACTAGTGTTTCCAATTGTGTCCTGTTATAAGGAGAACAGATTTTTATTGAACTTATGCAAATAACTATATTGCCATGAAAACAACAATATTCACTTACTAAGAAGTTTTAAATTTGAGGGATCAGATAGAGAGAAAAAGATAAATATTTTAATTTTATTTACAAAAATATCATTTACCAAATTGCTATAAGTCATAGCTAGCTCAGAAGAAAAGAGAAAAAGTTTTCCTTAAATCTGAAAAAACAAAACATTAAAAATTCAGCAATACTTAAAATGAAAAATCATAAAAATTATAATCATCTTTATCAGTTCATTTAGTCCTGTGTAATCTATTTTTGATCCCAATCTTTGTTAGCAGCTTCATGAAGTCATCGGTTTCTCTATCAGATTTCTGTAATTTCTTATCAAGTTTAGTTTTATGATCAGAAAGTTTGTCAGAAACCTGTACTCCAGTGTAAATGTCAGAGTCCTTTTTATGAATTTTTCTGAAGTTGAAACATATTTTGTAAAAGCATTAGAGCAAAGAAATAAGTCTGTAAACAACAAGACCTCAAAATGGCAATTGACAAAGAAATTTGGTTAATTTTGTGACATACAACACTTTAAAATAATAATAACCAGAATTATGACTGATAACCAGGACAGATCAGAATTTCAGTAATGTTATATAATTTTAAAACACCTATGTCAATAACATTCACCCACAAAATACCACCTAAGCAGGCTTATCATCACTTGTCTGACAATGCTTTCCATGTAATTTAACATACTGAATAAGCCTAATAAGTTTGGTATCCTTTTTCTTATAGGTAGAGAGCAAATTTCTTTGAGAAGTTCCAGGGCCCTTTGAAAATTTTCAAAGAAAAAAAGTAAAAAAAAGACTTTATTTAAGATATGAATTTTGGGGAGCTTGTCAAAAATATAAAAAGTCAAAGCAAACAGAGCATTAACAGTCCAAAAAGCCTTAATAGAGAGACCTCAGTCTTTTGAACACAGGAAATTATTTTAACAAAGCATAGATTTTCTGTCTTTTAGGTAGACTTACTCAAGGTAAAGAAAAATCTTTTGTAACCTCTTTATCAAGTTTAAGCAAATTATCTTTTTAAGAGAAATAAGACCAAATTATAATTTTGTACCAGCTTACTTTTGATATTAAAACTCATTTACTTAATTAAATTTATTTCAATCTTAGCCAACTTGACCATGCAAAAACTCCTTTTCCAGAATTCCTCTTCCACAAACCTATAACTTTCCTTGTACACAGATGTTTTTCTTAATTTTTTTAGTAGCTTTAATCATATATACTAATTAGGAATTTTAACCCTTAGAAACCTTAATTTGTAAGTAAAAACTAAGTAAACAATTATAAACTTTCTTTTACATTGGTATCTTGTGGCTTGGAAAATTTATGAACACTTCATAATTTCTGGAAACATGTTACTTTATAGTACATGTTAGTACAATATTTTAATAAAACACAAGACATGTTTACTAGTAGACCCAAAACATCTTTTAGTTTTCCTGTAACGAAAAGCCAAAAGTAGACAAATGTACATTTAGCAATCAATGTCTAATATCTTGTTATTTGGAAACGATCTAGATATTCAATTGAATTTTTATCATAAAATTTAGTAAAACTCTAAAGTTTTAAGTCACCAAAAAGAGTTTGGAAGCTGTAACCACCATAACACATAATTATTGTTTACAGTTCATCTAACATTTATCTTTTTCACAACTATTTAGTTACTTATTTCTAATAATTAATTTAGATTGCCTACAAGACTTCATAAGACTTCAGATAAAATTAGCCATCATTTAAATTACTATTTTTGTTAACTAGTTTTGTAATAGAAATAACATCAGTTTTTTCCTACAAAATTTCATGTAAATTTCATCACCTCTTATACCTTTAAACATAGTTATCATTAAGATTTTTATCAATAGGTCTTGGTCTTTTAATTTTGGACAAGGGAAGCATTCCCAGTCAAACATTTTAAAACATACTCAGGCAAAGTTGAGGTATCCTCTTTATATAAAATTAGCTCAAACATTCTAACCTTTATAATCTTATCAACACTTACACTTTTACGTTTTCAATTTAATTGTAACCTGAGTCAAGGTCTTAAGGCTAGTCAAATTTTTCTCTTCTTTTTTCTGGCCTTTTCTTAGGTACCAAACAAATAATTATGTGAGAGCTCTCAAAACATTTTTTTTTCCCCAATTTAGAAGTTTTTTCAATTCAAAGGATCCGTCGTCTGGCCACTGACAAGTAGGATCTTCATTTGTATATTTATTCCAATAGTGACTCGATCCAATAAGCCTTTTTAAGGAAAGACCCGGAGGTAACTTTCCACGCTTAGAATAAATCTTTACCATGGACGCAAGAGGTGTCCCTGGTGAGGGCGCAGATGATGTAGCCCCCATAATCCACAGAATTCACTCCCAAAGATATTCAGAGAAAGTAAAGACCTTCATTGCACAGGCGGTAAGGATGGTGTACTGGAATGGGATTTTTCCAGCACTAACAAGCAAAGAAGGTTAAGACGACAAAAGCCCTTATGGACTGGGCCCTTTATGACAAACTCCCCTGAGAGCTTGGCACAGCCGGACAAAGACAGTTCGGAACCCCAGTCTACTCGACTGGCCACCAAGGTGCACTCCGGTAAATGCACCTTCCGTATGGTGGAGACCAAGGAGAATATTCTCACTGGTCACAAAGCCAAGTTCTCAGCACACAGAACAAGACAGAGACTACTCTGGGAGGAAAAGGGATCAAGATCAAAACCAAGAGTACTCTACCAAATTTAAACCAAGAGTCACTAAAAGCACAAGAAACTAGTTTCCCAAATATTTTCTCCTGCCAATCTAAATTTAGAAAGAGAGGGCCAGCCCCGTGGCTGCTGGCGGCCCGGGTTCGGATCCCAGGCGCACACCGACGCACAGCTTCTCCGGCCATGCTGAGGCTGTGTCCCACATACAGCAACTAGAAGGATGTGCAGCTATGACATACAACTATCTACTGTGGCTTCGGGGGGGAAAAAATAAATAAATAAAATCTTAAAAAAAAATAAAATAAATAAATTTAGAAAGAGAAAAATTCTCACCATTTCCTTCCGCCAGACTCCGCAGACAGAGATTCCGGGAGGCTGACATGGTAAGAAGTCTTACCTTTTTGCCGGCTTTTGTCAGGCGTTCCCGTATCTCATCATCTGCAGTAGTCCAGGGAGAAGGCAGGTCTTCCAGCCAGAGAAGGCAACTTGCCAGCCAGTGTGGATCCTGGCGACTACGCCAAAACTGTCGGGGGAAGAGGGAGAATCTTCCTCTGCCCTTTTCTTTAAGGTTCTTCTGGCTGGCCAAATAATTAACAAGACAGGTTAGCAGGAGAAAATAATACCAAGTTTAATAACATGTATACATGGGAGAAACTCAGAAATTAGCAACTCGTCCCTCTGTCTAAGCTGCTTGCTTAAGTATTACGGCTAAAGGCGAGGAGCGTGTTGGGGGCGGGTAGTGGCCTGGGACTTCAGAGGGCAGGAGGACAATTCTTTTCAGGGTCATCTATAGATAATGTGGTCAGGGAGAGACAGAGTTTTTGATAAAAGGGGCTTGGTGCCTTTCCTATTGTAACCTCTATCCTACATTATCTTTACAGCCATCATGATAGAAGATCTGTTCCAGGAAGGAGCCACCATGTCAAATTCTTTAGGCAGTTAGTGGGGGAGGTCAAATGTCCCTCAGAGAAAACAATCAAGGTAAAGAGATATATTTCAGGGTGGCCAAATCTTGATCTCCCACAATACACACACACACACACACACACGTTCACGTACATACAATGGAGTATTATTCAGGCATAAAAAACAAGGAAATCTTACCATTTGTGAAAACATGGATGAAACTTGAAAATATTTTGCTATGTGAAATGTCAGATAGAGAAAGACAAATACTTTATTATCTCACTTACATGTGGAATCTAAAAAATAAAAAAAAACTCAGAACAAATGAGACTTCTGGTTACCAGAGGTGGGGGGGGGGGAAGAGGAGCAACTGGAAGAAGTTGGTCAGAAGGTACAAACTTTCAGTTATAAGATAAATAAATACTAGGGATGTAATGGACAACATGGCAACTATAGCTAACACTGCTGCATGATATATAGGAAAGCTGTTGTGAGTAAATCCTCAGATTTCTCATGACAAGAAGAGACACAGAACTGACTTTCATAGACTTTCTCAATGTAAACAAATAACTCTGAGTGAACCTACACTGTGGATGCAAAACTCCAAATCTAGCAGTAGTTCCAAGGAAACCACAGCTACAACCTCAGAAATGGAATCGGTGCCTGCCTCCCACCTCCATGGGCACCTGCACCCCCAGCTTTCCAGGGCTCTGCAGCTCCTCTCAGTATAAAGGCTCCTTCCTTGGGGGGTGTGAGCAGGCAGGACACCTGCAGGAGGAGGCTCCCCAGGAAGACCAAGGGGACCTTAGCTTAGATTCACTACCCTCAGGCCTCTGCCCCTGAAACCGGCAAACGGCCATTGATGATTCAACAGCTGGTAACTATGGGGGATTGGAATTTGCGAACTCAAAGTATGTCTCCGCCTGCATGACATTTTGACCCCCACCCCCACTAACTGACCAAAAGAGTTTGGGATGGGAGGCCTGCCCCCAGAAAAGGCCATTACTATAGATATCTCCTGGTACCTGGGTGGGTCGTGCTAAGCCCATTCTTAGTTCTAGTTACCCTTTATGAGACATTTACATTTGTAAAGAAAATCTCCATTTGTAAAGGTATCTTCCCTGCACCAGGAAGAAGTGGGGATGGCCTTACCTAGAAACATCAGAATGCAAGGCGGGGACTTAAACCTGCATGATAAGGGCGGGGACTTAAACCTGCATGATAAGGGCGGGGACTTAAACCTGCATGATAAGGGCGGGGACTTAAACCTGCATGATAAGGGCGGGGACTTAAACCTGCATGATAAGGGCGGGGACTTAAACCTGCATGATAAGGGCGGGGACTTAAACCTGCATGATAAGGGCGGGGACTTAAACCTGCATGATAAGGGCGGGGACTTAAACCTGCATGATAAGGGCGGGGACTTAAACCTGCATGATAAGGGCGGGGACTTAAACCTGCATGATAAGGGCGGGGACTTAAACCTGCATGATAAGCTTATTAACTGTGCTGTTTGTGCAATATGCTATCTGACTCCCACTAGGTTCCTATAGGTGACATCTCCCTGGAGCCTGGGTTACCATGGTAATGGGTGTTCGAGCTATTTTTTTTCAGGAACTGAACTTTTTGTCCACTTCAGACTAGATTGAAACTACCAATCCATCAACTGGGCCCTTTTGACGGCAAGAGGTTGGAACTCCACCCTCAGGGCATGCTAATGCCGCCATTCTGTGAAGATGTGTTCTAGGAACAGACATGAAGCCTGACTACGTTTGCGCAGATCATCAATTACCTCATCTCTCCTCACCTCCAATCATTTCAGACCACCTTGCCCCCTTCCCCATAAATAGCCCTGAGTCTCTATGTTCAGGGAGGCGGATTTTAGATTTGTTCTCCCATTTTCTTCACTTGGCTGCCTTGTGATTAAACCCTCTCTCTCTGCAATCTCGTCCTCTAGGTGATTGGCTTTCTGGGCGCCGGGCAAAAAGGGACCTGGTGCGGTAACACCCCCACTGGAGTTTTTTGGACCACCATTGACATCTTAAATGACACTGTCGGGGGAAGAGGGAGAATCTCCCTCTGCCCTTTTCCTTAAGGTTCTTATGACTGGCCAAATAATTAACCAGACAAGTTAACAAAAAAAAATAATACCAAGTTTAATAACATATATACATAAAAAAAAGACACTACATTTCTCAACACAATAACAAAAATTCTCGTCTTAAATACCATGTCCAACCAAAGACAATAAAGATGTTGGGGGTAGGGGTGTCAACTACAAAAAATCATCACTAAAACACTATAAACAAAAATAAAATTCATTATACAGCCCCAAGGCCTCACCTTCCACATTAATAAGTCTCTAAAAATAAACTCATCCCCCCTCTTCCCAATACAAAAAAAAAAATACCTTTACAAATAGAGACTTCCCTTATAAATAATTGTCTGACAACTCCTCACAGGGCCATCCAAAAAATGTGGCCAAAAAAAAACAAAACTTCCAATAAGATGGACTTGTTAGTACCTTTTCTATTATAACCTCTATCCTACATTATCTTATAACAATCATAATAATAACTCCTTCCTAAAACAGATCTTTTGTTTTAAATTTTTTAGACAATTTAAGAAAAAAAACTCAAATATTTTTCCTAAGTTCTCTAAGTCCTTATTGTCTTCAACTCAAAATAATCCACATACCAGAGTGGTACTTCCTAAGATAACTTGCCCTAAAAAAAAAAAAAAAAAAAACCGGATGAGGTTTTTCCTTCTGTCTTGTTCTGTGTCCTGAGAAAACTTGGCTTTGTGACCAGTGAGAATATTCTCCTTGGTCTCCACCATACGGAAGGTGCATTTACCGGGGTGCACCTTGGTGGCCAGTCGAGTAGACTGGGGTTCCGAACTGTCTCTTTGTCCTTGGCTGTGCCAAGGACAAGCTCTTTGAGCTTGGCTGTGCCAAGCTCTCAGGGGAGTTTGTCATAAAGGGCCCAGTCCATAAGGGCTTTTGTCGTCTTAACCTTCTTTGCTTGTTAGTGCTGGAAAAATCCCATTCCAGTATCGCCTGCCCGGTGTCACAGATTAGCGGCTCTGTGACTGGAGGCGTCCCACACTATTGTGGGAGACCAGAGACACCGTTTTCACTACACCATCCTTACCGCCTGTGCAATGAAGGTCTTTACTTTCTCTGAATATCTTTGGGAGTAAATTCTGTGGATCATGGGGGCTACATCATCTGCGCCCTCACCAGGGACGCCTCTCGTGTCCATGGTAAAAATTTATTCTAAGCGTGGAAAGTTACCTCCGGGGTCTTTCCTTAAAAAGGCTTATTGGATTGAGTCACTATTAGAATAAATATACAAATAAAGATCCTACTCGTCAATGGCCAGATAATGGATCCTTTGAATTGGAAAAACTTCTATATTTGAAAAATATTTTAGAGAGCTCTCATCCCAAGCAGCTGCCTTATTGGTATTTATGGGAAGATCAAATTGAAAAGAAAACCCAGAAAAGTATAACGGCTAGCCTTAGGGAATCTCTTAATAAAGTGAAAGAACAAAAGTCGGAGTTAGAACAAAGATTGAAAGTCAAATTTACTGAAAATTCCCTTTCTCCTCCCTCCTACACTCCCTTATATCCCCAACTCCCTGTCCCTGACTCCCCAGAAGATCTTTTGGATCTCTGGGCCCCTGGCCCAAATCCTCCACCTCAAGACTTAGCTCCTCAGCCACCTCCTCACCCAGTTCCCTTAAGTCCCAGGACTCCAACTTCTCCGAAGGGCATTCCGCTGCCTGTTTTAACTTCTCTCACTGTTGAAGACTTACAGGGGGCACTTAGGCCTGACCTCCAAGCAAGGGGCATACAGGTTACTTGTGTAAATGCTGAAAACCAAGAAGTAAATTTAGTAGAAACACCCAGGAAGGGCAGGAAGGTTCGTTTTGCTGTGTCTTACAACTCCTCCTACTTTCCAGGGCTCTGTAATCAGGCTCTGTCAGCTTCAGACATTCCTATGCAGTGTCCATTGCGGATGTATCCTGGACCTCCGCTGCAGAGAATTCATGTCCCCTGGACAGCAGCTGATCTATTAAATTATAAAACTCTCCTGCCTCCATTGTCAGAAGACCCTACTAAATTTAGAGAAGAATTAAAAAGATTAGTGGCTATTCATAGCCCCACCCACCGAGACCTTGACTGGCTGCTAAGGGGCATTCTTCCAGCCCATGACTACACTGTAGTTATCAGACAGGCCAGATGGGCCCCTGGAGAAAACCCCCCTCATAGAGGAAATAGATGGCCAGACCCTCTCCCAGGCCCTCCTGCAGATGACCAGGAAGTGGCACAGCTAGAAGCTGATATTCAAGGTTTAATAGGATGGGCCGGCCCTGTGGCTTGGTGGTTAAGTGCGCGCGCTGCGATGCTGGTGGCCCGGGTTCGGATCCCGGGTGCGCATCGAGGCACCACTTCTCCGCTCATCCTGAGGCCGAGTCCCGCATACAGCAACTAGAAGGATGTGCAGCTACGACATACAACTATCCACTGGGGCTTTGGGGGGAAAAATAAAATAAATAAAATCTTTAAAAAAAAAAAAAAAAAAGGTTTAATAGGAGCTATTCTAGAGGCGTTTCCTCCTAAAGTTAATTGGTCAAAAATTGAATTATACACTCAGAACAAGGGGGAACATCCTAAAGCTTCTGTTGAACAGTTTATTCAGACTTTCCAAAGACACACTGCATTGAATCCGGAAGCCCCAGAGCATAGGAATCTCCTAATTTCTGCTTTAGTTGGAAATTTTCTTCCTGATATAAAAAAACAAATTCAAAACAGTGTGGTTGGTTGGGCAGGGCAACCATTAAGTGTAATAATGGAGGCCGCTACACAATTCTTTAAAAATTGTCAGCAAGAAAGCAAAAAAAAAAAAAGAATTAAAGACAACTCTTCTTGCTTTGCAAATTGAATCTTTTGAAAAGCAAAAATTCAACCCTGAAAATAAACTAAAGCCCACTCAGAGGTCTCCCTATTTGCCTTCGGACAATTGTAGGTATTACAAGAAACCAGGGCATTGGAAAAGGGCATGTCCCGCTCTTAAGAGAAGGGAAAGTTTAAAAAATGTTCCCGCTTGGCCCCAGCACCCCCAAAAGGCTCATTTTTCTCCACCTGAGGGACATTTCTCCCTCAAATGATGGGGTCAGCCAATCCTCAGTCACACCCCTGAGCCTACAGTTAAGCTTAAAATAGAGGATCGGGAACTGGATTTCTTAATTGACACTGGTGCGACATTCTCTACTATCCGTTCAAAAGATGCATCTCTACCTGTTACCTCTGATTCTATTCAAGCTGTTGGAGTCTCTGGACAGCCTATTTCACTGCCCATATCTAAACACACTCCAATATCTTTAGGCCCCCTTAACACTCATCATGCTTTTTTAGTTTCTGACTGTTCACCAGCAAACCTCTTTGGCCGAGATTTATTATATAAATTTAATGCCACTATAAATTGTAATGAAAAAGGTGTTTTTATCTCCTTGCCTTCTGACCAAGCCCCAAGTCTCCTACTTTCCATGATAGAAACTTGTCCTGATTTAAATCCTTCTGAAGAAGATGAGTCTTTAAAAAATGTCCCAACCAGTCTTTGGGCTACACATGCAAATGAGGTAAGATTGTTGCTTAGTGCTGAGCCCGTACACGCTACTTGGAAAAAAAATAAACCGTTTTCATCAGTAGCCCAATACCCGCTCTCCAGAGATGCTGAGCAAGGAATTGAACCCACAATAGACTCCCTTTTACAACAGGGTGTACTAGTTTTTACTTCCTCGCCCTGTAACACTCCAATCTCGCCAGTAAAAAAAGAAGGCAAATTTGACTCAGACGGGAACCAAATCTATAGATTTGTACAAGACCTCAGAGCCATAAACTCTTTTGTAATTCCTCGACATCCTGTGGTCCCTAATCCAGCTGTCATCCTGACCTCAATACCTGCTGATGCAGCCTGGTTTACAGTAGTTGACCTCTGCTCAGCTTTCTTTTCAATCCCATTACACCCTGACTCACAATTTCTTTTCACATTTACATTTAAAGGGAGACAATTAACATGGACTCGAATACCTCAGGGATATTGTGAGTCCCCCTCAATATTTTCCCAGGTCCTTAAAGCTGACTTGGATTCTATAGTCTTTACTCAAGGCTCCATTCTTGTTCAATATGTTGATGACCTTTTACTCTGTAATCCAACTAAGCAGGGGGCTCTTACAGATTCTCTCATTCTCCTGAAAGCCCTAGCTGAACGAGGCCATAAAGCCTCCAGGTCTAAACTTCAGTGGGTGCAAATGACTGTTACCTACTTAGGGCATGAGATATCTCAAGGCATTCAAAAGCTAACCCCCAAACGCCTTGAGTCAATTTTATCCATCCCTCTCCCCAAAACAAAGGAACAGCTACGTAAATTTCTAAGAGCTGCTGGTTACTGCCGCCAATGGATTCCTAATTTTGCAGCCCTCGCTAAACCTCTGTATTCTCTTCTCCCAGATATCGTCCCAGAGCCTATTTCCTGGCCCTCAGAGGCATTAAACTCCTTTGAGGCCTTAAAAATAGCTTTGTCCATGCCTCCGGCTCTTGGCTTACCTAATTTTGACAAGCCTTTTCATCTATACTGTCATAAAAATAATAGAATTGCTGCAGGCATTCTAGGGCAATCTTTTGCCTCTCAAATACGTCCTATAACATTATTTCTCATGCCAACTAGACCCTGTGGCATCAGGCATGCCCCCATGCTTACGTGCGGTGGCTGCAGCTGCCACCCTGATTGATAAGGCCAGTACTCTTACATTAGGCTCTCCCATTCACCTCTATGTCCCACATTCTGTGTCAGCTATTTTACAAGTTCATAAGACAGAACACCTCTCTACACGGCGACAGACCACCTATGAGCAGGCTCTTTTAACTAACCCTTCCATCATCTTACATCGTTGCAACACTTTAAATCCAGCTACTTTACTGCCCCTTCCTGATGATGGAGAGCCCCACTCCATTCCACATGATTGCCTTACAACTATAGAAATGGTCTCGAAGCCACGAGAAGATCTTTCAGACATCCCTTTAGACAATCCAGACTTACTTCTGTTTTGTGACGGCTCCTGTAAACGAAATTCCCGGGGAAGCATAATAACTGGTTATGCCATAGTTTCCCCACATGAAACTCTTGAAGCTTATTCTTTGCCCACCATAAGATCAGCCCAAGCTGCTGAACTCATGGCTCTTACTAGGGCCTGCACATTAGCAAAAGGAAAAACTGCCACTATTTACACAGACTCCAAATCTGCTTTTGGAGTCTGCCATGCTGTTGGCACAATTTGGAAATCCCGTGGATTCTTAACTTCTGCAAGAACTCCTATTGCTAATAGATACTTAATTGCAGCCTTATTACAAGCTATTCACCTTCTTTCAAATATTGCCATTGGTCATTGTTCAGCCCATACTAAGGAGACTGATGTCATATCTTTAGGGAATGACAGGGCTGACAGAGCTGCTAAACATGCAGCTCACTATATACCCCCTTATCCGTTTCCCACCCAATTCTTAAACCTGCCTTTATCCCTGACTGATGTTATTAACTATTAGGCAAATGCCCCACAATCTGAAAAAGACAATTAGATACAAAAGGGTGCCAAACAATTATCAGATGGATTATACATTGGACCACATAGACTTCCAGTAGCTCCTTTTCTTTTGACTTTTTGACTTACACTTATCTCCCACCAAATGGGACATATATACAAACAGGAGATAGTTAAGGAACTAAAAGACAATTGGTTTTGCCCTGGCATCCATAAAATTTCTGACCAAATCCCCTCCCAGTGCACAACTTGCAAATCTTACCAAGTCTCTGGGAGAAATCGGTGTGATCCAGGAAGTCCTCCCAGGCCCACGCTGCCTTTTGCGGCACTCCAAATAGATTTTATAGACTTGCCTTCAGCTTTAGGTTACTCTCACTGTTGGGTTATCGTCTGCATGTTTAGTAGATGGACTGAATGCTATCCGACCAGACATGCAGATGCCACAACAGTGGTAAAGAAATTAATAACCGAAGTTATTCCTTGCTTTGGCATTCCTTTATAGATTGAATCAGACCAAGGAACTCATTTTACAGCAGAGATAAACCACTTGCTTGCAAAAATTCTGGGGTATTCATTAAAATTTCATACCCTATATCACCCTCAGTCATCAGGGCAAGTGGAACGTAAAAATCTAGACATAAAAAGAACTCTAAGAAAAGTCTGTCAAAAAACTGGACTTAAATGGCCAGAAACTCTGCCCTTGGCCCTTATAAAGATTCAAAATACTCCAAATAGAAGGCATAGACTGACTCCTTTTGAAATAATTTTTAGACGTCCGATGCCTACTGGAGTCTCTAAACCTTCAATTCCTGGATTAAATGAATATTATGGGAACTTAAGTGAACAATTTGATACTATGACTTGTTATATACAAAAATTAACTAGTATACTTGAAGCATATCGTCAACAGGTAGAAGAGGCATGGCCACCACCTTCTGACAAGCCTTGCCATCCCTTTCGACCAGGAGACCGGGTGTACATCAAGGTCTTTAGAAAAAAACACACACTGTCACCTCGCTGCGAAAGACCTTATAAAGTCTTACTGACGACCTGCACTGCCATCAAAATAAAGGAAAAATCTTCCTGGATCCATGCGAGCCACGCCAAAATAGACCCAGAACATCGCTCTCAAGACAACTGAGAGATAATCCCCACAGGTGACCTTAAACTAAAGATTTCGAGGGCCAAAACCCAGGCCCCAGAAGCAGCCGACATCACGAAGTAGACAGCTTTTCCCAAGATCACGGATCAAGAAAACCTACTTTGACCCATTTCCTTCCCCTTGCTTTAAAACTCCCTATATATATACACACTCACACACACAAACTATTAGTAAATATATATATATATTTTTAATCATTTATTAGAAAGCTGACTGGAGAATGCTGGTCTCTATCTGTTCCTCTTCCCTCTCTAAGTCTCCGCTATGGGCTCTTTTCCAATCTGTGTCTTGCTTTTACTAACCCTCTCCTTTTCAACAAGTCGGGCACAGACCAAACACCCCCTTATGCCAGTTTACCAAGCCCTAGCCACGCTAACTAATCAATCTGACTGTTGGTTATGTCAACAGCTAGATAGTGCAAAAGAACCTGAACTAGTCTTTGTTCCTGCTGATATGAACACCTGGTGGACTAAGTATGGAAAATGGATGAATAACAGAGTATGGTATCCGCAACAAGGGAAACTTCACTCTGCTTCGTCTCCTGGTGAGTCACTTGGGCCCCAGAAAGACTACTTAAAAGGTCAAGGACTGTCCCTTGCCCAAGTACAAACAATAAGTGAAAGTTTTTCCCTCTACATTAAAAATAAACATGGCATTGGACCTTTCCTGGGTGACATACTGAGACAATATTGCAGTCAAACTCTGTGGTTTGATTCCGCAGGTGGCATCTTCAGAACTCTCAAGGGAACTGTAAGTGACCCTATCACTACTCCCTCTGGCACAAACATTTGCCAAATCACCAATTGCTCTGGATGGCCTACGAGCCACTCATGTGCAACTTGGGGTATCGCAGCTATCCGCATGGTTAGGCTGCCCAATGCCACAGACTATATATGGGTGGATCAAAAATCTGGACTCACCTGGTCAGGTGACAAGACCAGGCTTTATAGCTGCCAAAATCAGACTGCAGGCCTCCTGTACCAGCTATTCCACAATCTGTTCTGTTCTCGCAGACTGACAAGAGCTCATGGGAAATAGAGATGTTTAGGTAATAACAGTGCAAGTGGCACAGATCATGAAATAGTCCAGATCCTGGGAACTACAGACTCAATTCTAACCTTGTCTTTAAACTACACTGGTCTTTTCATTTTATGCAGCAACAAATTATACAAAGGATTCCCACCTAATTGGTCAGGACGATGCGGACTTAGATACCTGGCTCAGGGCCGGCTCCGTGGCTTAGCGGTTAAGTGCGCGCGCTCTGATGCTGGCGGCCCGGGTTCGGATCCCGGGAGCGCCCCGAGGCACCACTTCTCCGTCCAACGCAAGGCCGAGTCCCACGTACAGCAACTAGAAGGATGTGAACCTATGACATACAACTATCTACTGGGGCTTTGGGGGGAAAAAAACTGAATAAATAAAATCTTTAAAAAAAGATACCTGGCTCCTTCTGTCACCAAACACTCCACCTTAAATGCCAGCCAAATTACAAACTTGGGTTCGTTTGTTCATAAGATTGTGCCACATAAACGTGCCAGTCGAGAAATTGTGGAAAATCCACTTGTATATCACAACTCCAAGTTCTTTTCAGCCTTGAGAGTCCTATTCCCCAGCTTTAGAGATTATGAGTTAGAAAAGACAATCTTAGGGCCGGCCCCGTGGCTTGGCGGTTAAGTGCGCGCACTGTGCTGCCGGCGGCCCGGGTTCGGATCCCGGGTGCGCACTGAGGCACCGCTCCTCTGGCCATGCTGGGGCCGCGTCCCACATACGGCAACTAGAAGGATGTGCAGCTATGACAGACAACTATCTGCTGGGGCTTTGGGGGAAAAATAAATAAATAAAAAATCTTTAAAAAAAAAAAAAAAGAAAAAAGAAAAGACAATCTTAAATCTCTCTATGGTAATAGAACAAGAGTTCAACACCACCATGCAAACCTTAAACATACTCCAGTCAGAGATTAACAGCCTAACTAACATCTGTGGTGCTCCAAAATCGACGTGCTCTAGATATACTCACTGCCCAGCAAAGAGGAACATGCACAATCATTAGAGAAAAATGTTGCTTTTATGTGAATCAAACAAGTCAAATAATATCTAACTTAAATCTATTAAAAGAAAAGATTGACATTTTTCATCAGATAAACGAAGCTCACACATTTTATTAGACTGACTTATTTCCAGGATTGGGGGACTGGTTTAATGGAGTGTGGGGAAATGTGCTCTGATTTGTTCTTTTCTGCTTGTTCATCCTCATTCTAATCTACGTTCTTTTCTCTCTTTGCAGACTTCTTATCACTCAGATACTAACACGATTTCTCTCTCCACAGTCACCAGCTCAGCTTTTAATATGTGAAACTTCTAGGGAAGTTTCAGAGGAGGGAACTGATGGTGCTCAGGGCAAGCTACCCCAGGAAGCACCACTCTGGTATGCGGATTATTTCGAGCTGAAGACAGTAAGGACTCAGAGAACTCAGGAAAAATATTTGAGTTTCCCCTCCCAAACTGCCTAAAAAATTTAAAACAAAAGATCTGTTTCAGGAAGGAGTTATTATCATGACTGCTATAAAGATAATGTAGGATAGAGGTTACAATAGAAAAGGCACCAACAAGCCCATCTTATTGGAAGTTCTGTCTCTCTGGCCACATTCTTTGGATGGCCCTGCCAGAGTTGCCAGACAATCATTTACAAGGGAAGTCTCCATTTGTAAAGGTATCTCCCTCTCTGTATTGGGAAGAGGGGGGATGAGCTCATTTCTAGAGACTTATCAATGTGGAAGGTGGGGCCTTGGGGCTGCATAATAAACCTTACTCTTGTTTACAGTGCTTTAGTGATGATCTCCTGTAGCTGACACCCCCACCCCCAACATCCTCATTGTCTTTGGTTGGACATCGTATTTAAGACGAGAATTTTTGCTATTGTGTTGAGAAACGCAGTGTCCCTGCTTTCTCCCATGTATACATGTTATTAAACTTGATATTATTTTCTCCTGCTAACCTGTCTTGTTAATTATTTGGCCAGCCATAAGAACCTTAAGGAAAAGGGCAGAGGGAGATTCTCCCTCTTCCCCCGACAACACAAATGCAATGTTTGAATAATCCAGCTAAAACACTCAAACCAGTCTTTATGTGGAAATGAGGGAAGACAATTGTATGGCATTTTGCTGGCTCAACAAGAAACCCCACAGGTATGTACTGCATTCCAGAAAAAAAGATATTAATTATTTACATGACAAGAAATCGCATTATAAACTATTAATCATACTTGAGCCCTTAAGGTCTGCCAGTCTAAGCCCTGGAAATCCATTTGAACTCACTCAAAATAAAAAGCACAGACCTCAGAATATTAGTAACATGGTCGGGGGTGAAAAAATAAAAATAATTTTTAAATCACCTACTGGAATGTTTTTATTTTTTCTCTGAAATTCACCTATTTCTTCCCTCTTTGGAAACATTTTGTCTTTCAAGCTGTATTGATTAAATACATTTTTACTCACTGAAAAACTGAGACTAAAATAAAGTGAATATATCTTTTAAGGACGACAAACTCAGGGAGGGGCAGTGCTGACCCAGCAGATCACCTGGAAAAGTCTGCCAAGAGGAACCTCCAATCAAAGGATTTACAATTGAATGTGTGTCCAGGACACATCCTGGCAGGAGAAGCAGAAATATTTCATACAAGGTATTGCTACCGGCTCAAGACAAGGTTGACATGAGGGAAGCCACTGTAGAAAATAAACCCTAATGTAACTTTGAATGACCTCTGACTAACTAACCCAGCTGGATACTCACCCTCCAGGAGATCTAACTGCTCTGTAGATTTTACGACCTCTGCTTGTGCACATACCTCCCAGCTGCAATAAAATGATGACTTTGTTCTTTTGAGTTCCTCAGGAATGTGAAGACACCCCCCAAGAGAGAGTCTATGCTGATAGCCATCATCAGTGAAAACTGAAAGATCTGGTGTGGCGACTCCCAGTCTGTAACACCTGAGGGTCAACATTCCTAACCTCCTCCCCTATAACCCACCAGCCTATATAAGTGCTGTAGAATTTTGTGCCCCCTTAAGATGGTTCTTTGAGACATTAGTCCGCCATCTTCCCCCTTACTAGCAAGCTGTAATAAACTGCCCTTTCTTTTCCCCCACCTTGCCTCTTGACGATTGGCTTTTGTCTCCCAGGAAGCAGATTGTGCCCTTTGTGGAGTAACAGTATTTCTGGTAGTTATTTGCTACTTTTTTCTCATGCCAAACATCCACAAACAGGAAATAAATCCTTTTAAAAGGGCCACCCATTGACTATGGAAAAACGATAAGCAATTAAACTACTGGATGTGTTCGTAATTGATTACGATGCTGTGAACTGGCGACGGGAAGTTGCTGTCTGGGAACGCGAGGAGGGATTTCGAAATTTAGGGATTTATTGCCAGTCCTAGGGAGAGCTGGGGGTGGGGGCAGGGTCGTGGATTTGAGATTCTGATTCCCAAACATTCAGAAAACTCAGAAGAAAATGAGTCCCCTCTGAGAAGAAAGGAGGCACTGGGGAGCCCAAAGACCACAGCTCCTCCCACGCAGGAACCCCGGAGACCGAGTCACGATTGTCCCCGATGACCCTCCCCGTGGTCACCGCACCATCTGGGGACACGCGGGGCTGCGGGCGCAGAGCTGCCCAGAGAGGCTCCGGGGCCCAAGTCGCCGCGCGCAGTGACCACAGGACGCCCGGGGTCCCGGCTGCCGGCCCGGCCCCCACGCTGCGGCCGGAGGGGACTGAGGTCCGGGCGGCGCCCCCGCGGACTCGGGTCCGCAGACTCCGGAGTGACTGTGGGGAGCCCGGGTCCCGCCACAGCTGTTCCAGCCACTTCCAACCAGCCCCTCCTGCCCCAAACCGTGTCTCCGAACCCCCGGCTAGAACTCTCACCATTTCTAAGTCTCCTGGGTCCCCCGCGTCCTTCCTACGATCCCGCACAGGTCACAGCCACGACAGAGTCGGCGGTAGAGCAACGCGGGGCCTCTTAGAGCAGCGGCCGGTGACCGGAAGGACTGTGGCGCGAGCAGGAAGTCGGGATGGGGGCGGAGTGTCGCCCCACCCACCTGCCCCGGAGCCGACCCTTATTGGACAGTTCGAAAGGCCTTCGGTCCTGAGTGACAGCGGGATGGAGATTACAGGTCTGAGCCACTCCAAAGCTGGAAATTGTCCTCTCCGGGGACTTTTCCATTGAAATGCAATGCTACGAGGCCACTCGGGGACCTGTGACCCTTCTTTGCAAGCACACATAATATCACCTCACCGTATGTAATAATGAGTCTGTCTCCACTTTAAAGATTTTATTTATTCATTTTTTTTCCCCCCAAAGCCACAGTAGATAGTTGTATGTCACAGGTTCACATCCTTCTAGTTGCTGTACGTGGGACTCGGCCTCGCGTTGGACGGAGAAGTGGTGCCTCGGGGCGCGCCCGGGATCCGAACCCGGGCCGCCAGCATCAGAGCGCGCGCACTTAACCGCTAAGCCACGGAGCCGGCCTGTCTCCACTTTAGTCTCTGATCTTCCACCCAGCGCTTCCCCACCTCCAGTCAAACTGTACTTTAAAAAATCCTATGGCCTCCCAAGCCCTTAGCTCTAGGTGGGAAGTTGGAACCCGCAGCCCCAGCTGGGCGCAACGACTCTTCTCAGTCTAACCACAAGGTATGAGATGAGTTCATTCAATTCTCAGGTGTACATTTCACCCTGGAATGAAATTTATTTTAGATCATTTTTTGAATGTATCCTGAGAGAACTTTGAAATGTAAAACTCTAAAATATGCCTAAAGTAATTCAATTCCTATTTGGACTGAGAACAATAAAACAAGAAAAGGTTATGTGAATGTGGGATGTATCTGGAAAGTATTCACATGCTTAAGAGATTGGAATGCAAGACTCTTTTGCATTGCAAAAGTCTTAACGCATTTATCCACTTATTTGAACAGGTTTTTTTTTTTTGAGAAACAGTACACATACAATACAATAGAGCCCACTATGTCTGCAACTGACTGGTCTTCAGTATATTCAGATACTGTGCAATTATCACCGCAGTCAATTTCAGAATATTTCCATCACCAAAAAGAAATGCCTATACCCTTAACCTATCACTGCCCTGTCTTCCCACCTAGCTCCTCCAAGCACCAGCTGTAGACAACTGCTGATTTATTTTCTGTGTCTATAAATTTCCGTATTTGTTGACATATGAATGAAGTTGTACAATATGTGGTCTTCATTCATTTTTTAAATTGGGATATAATTGAAAAGCAACATTATATTCATTTCAGGTGTACCACAATAAGTCTAGTTAACATCCATCGCTACACAGAGTTATAATTTTTTTTCTTGTGCTGAGAACTTTCAAGATCTACTCTCTTAGCAAATTTTAAATATACAACTCAGTATTAATAATTATAGTCACGATGCTGTACACTACATCCCCATTACTTATTTACTTTACAACACGAAGTATCTTTTGATTACCTTCTATATTTATTCCATAAAAGTTGCATCTTATCCATATTCAAGTGAATAGTACAGTAGTGTGAAGTACATTGACATTGTAAACCAATCTCCACAACTCTGTCATCTTGCAAAACTGCAACTCTCTATATATTAAACAACAGTGCCCAATTGCCGTTGCCCCCCACGCCCTGAAAACCACTATCCTGTTGTCACTATGAATTTGACTACTCTAGATACCTCATATCATTGGAATCACACAGTTTTTGTCCTTTTTTTGACTGGCTTCTTTGATTTAGCATAATGTCCTCAAGGTTCACCCATGTGGTAGCATGTGTCAGAATTTCATGTCTTTTTAAAGCTTAATATTATTCTGTTCTGTGTGTGTACCACATTTTGTTTATCCATTCACCCATTGATGAACGCTTGGGTTGCTTCCACTTTTTGGCTACTGTGATTAACGCTCCTATGAACACAGATGTACATATATCTGTTTGACTCCATATTTTGAATATTTTGGGTATATACTCAGAAATTGAATTGCTGGATCATATGGTAACACTTACTATAATATTTGAAAAAGTGCTGTACTGTTTTCCACAATGGTGTCATGATTTTGCATTCCCACCAGAAGTACACCGGAGTTCCCACAGGTGGTTTTACTTTCTTGATAGTGTCCTTTGAAGCACAGAAGTGATTAATTTTGATGAAGTTCAAATTATCTATATGTTTTTACTTTTTTTACTTTTAGTGTTATAACTCAAATTCTTTGCCAAATCAAAGGTCATATTGTCCTCTTTGTTTTTTCTAAGAGTATTGTTTTATCTGGTTTAGATCTTTGGTTCCTTTTGTTCAATTATTGTGTGTGGTGTAATGTAAAGGTCCAACTTCATTCTTCTGCATGTTGCTACCCAGTTGTCCCAGCATCAATTTTTGAAAAAAATATTCTTTCCTCATTCTCGGTACCTTTTTCGAAAATCAGTTGACCATAGATGAATGGGTTTATATCTGGAATCTCAATCAAATCCATTAATCTGTGTGTCTGTCCTTGTGTCATTACCACATTACCTGGATTACTGTGCTGAGCAGTCAGATTTTAAATCAGGAAATGTTAGTCTTATTACTCTGTCTTACTTTTTCAAGATTGGTTTAGCAATTCTGGTTTGCCTGCAATTCCATATAATTTATCAAAAGCTTACCAATTTCTGTAAAGAAGTCGACTGAGATTCTCATAGGGATTGTGTTGAAAATCTAGATCATTCTAGGAAGTATTGTCATCTCAACAGTGTTAAATCTAAGGATCCATGAACATGGGCTATTTTCCCTTTTATTTACTGATTTATTATTTATTTTTAGGGTTCACTCTTTTT
This sequence comes from Ceratotherium simum simum, assembly GCF_057802395.1. Classification (NCBI taxonomy): domain Eukaryota; kingdom Metazoa; phylum Chordata; class Mammalia; order Perissodactyla; family Rhinocerotidae; genus Ceratotherium; species Ceratotherium simum. The sequence continues at coordinate 4,148,668 of NC_141938.1, read as the reverse complement.
TTTTCTTGCGCCTGTTGGTTAGGGAGTAATCAAGAACAAGGAAAAATATGGCATCACTCCAAGGTCTTTGCTCATTTTATTAAAGATTTGCAATGTCTAAATATCCAAATACCCTCCCAGCCTCACCCCATTCCTTTTAATTTCCAAAAATGCAAATCAAATTTTTGGCAATAAAAACAGTTTAATGGTTATTATTACTAGAAATTAGTTTCAGGGAAGATGTGGCTAGAAGAGAGTTTTTCTCCACCTACCCTCAGAATGCTTGCAGCTCTGTAACTGATATCCTTTTGCATGTATGTACACTCAGTAATGACCATCCAATAGCAATGGTAAACTTAATGATAAATGTTTGTACAAATGGTAAACAGTTTGTAAACTTAAAATATATAAAAGTATATAATCATTTTCCTGTCACTATGTGATTAGCATAAATATGCATTTTTTGATACAGGTCCCTTTCTTTTTTTCATTTTACCTTTTGACCCCCTTCACACATTTCTGCCACCTCCCACCTCTGCCTCTGACAACTACCACTCTGTTATCTGTATCCATGAGCTTGGTCTTTTTGTTTGTTTATTTGTTTTAGGTTCCACATATAAGAGAGATCGTACAGTTACTCTTTCACTATCTGACATGTTTCACTTAGAGTAATGCCATCGAGATCCATCCATGTTGTCACAAATGGCAAGATTTTATTCTTTTTTATGGCTGAATAATTTCCATTGTACAAGGATACCACAATTTCTTTACCCATTTATTTATTGGTGGATACTTAGGTTGTTTCCATATCTTGGCTGTTGTAAATAATGGTGCTGTGAACATGGGGGTGCATACATCTTTTCGAGTTAGCATTTTTCCATCCTTTGGATAAATCCCCATAAGTGGAATTGCTGAATCATGTGGTATTTTAATTTTTTGAACAACCTCCTGTTATGAGAGGTTCGGGGATTCGATCGGAGACATAAAAGACACTCTCCACTCCAAACAAATGAACTGAAGGTATATTTTATTATATAGAGGATAGTAAAGGTGATAGTCTGCAAACAGATCTGAATAGGTCAAATATTAAGAGGGAAAAAACATCAGCTCGACTGGAAAGGGAAAACATCCACATTGGCTGAGATAGCAGCAGATCCGAACAGGTCATATAATAAGAGGGAAAAACATCAGATCGACTGGAAAGGGAAACACCAGATAGACTGAAGGGAAATGACACAAATCAACCGGAAAGAGAAACACCAGGTTGACCGAAAAGAGAACACATCAGATCAATTACTTCACAGTAAATCAATTACTCACAACATCCACGCCCCACTGCCGGGAGAGTCCTGTCAATCGACACAGCTGGGCAAGGATCACACGTCCTGGGCAAGGCGTCCCTTCCACAGGTGGAACTCTCACCGGGTCTCAGTCTCCAGCAGTTTATATAAGCAGTTACAGAGTACAGAGCAAGCATCCAGTGTTCCCATGCACAAATGGTTATCAGTGGCGTACGTGCACTGAGCCCCCTGGCTAATGTCCCAGCCCAGTAATTGTGTACCTGCATTGTTCTCTTTGGTTATCGTCTTAGCCTGGCACAGATGGCCAGTCCATCCCGTGCTACGACGCTCCAAGAGCCTTGAAATGTTACAACTTGTAACTCTCTCCGGGGGAGAAGGGCCAGTTCCCACCACGCAGAAAGCAGCTTTTATATTTCTTTTTGTGCTGGTGGCTGTAGGTCAATGGAGCCGCCAAACATGGCCATACTCATGTCAAGACACCTCCATACTGTTAACCATAGTGGCTGCACCAATTTACATTCCCACCAACAGTACACAAGGGTTCCCTTTTCTTTACATCCCCACCAACATTTGTTATTTCACATTCGTAGATCTTTATGAATTTTTTAATGATGTTATGCAGTTTTTGGAGTATTTTCTACTTCTTTTATTAAATTTATTCCTATTTTATTCCTTCTGATGCTACTATAACTAGCTTTATTTTGTTAATTTCATTATCACATTGTTCATTTCAGTGTATAAAATATAATTTATTTTTATATACTTATCTTATATCATAAAAATTGCTGTACTTGGTTATCAGTTCTAATAGGTTCTTTTTACTGGATTCCTTAGAGTTTTCTGTTTACAAGATAAGTCATATGCAAGTGGAAGATAGTTTTACATCTTCCCACCCAGTGTGGATGCTTTTTATTTCGTTTTCTTGCAAAACTGTTCTGGGTAAAATCTCCAGTACATTGTCAAATAGAAGTGGCAAGAGTAGACATTCTTGTTTTATTCCTCATTTCTGGGAGAAAATATCCAGCCTTTCACCTTTAAATATAATATTAACTGTGGGTGTCCCATACTTCCTTATTATCAGGTTCAGGAAATTTCCTTCAAATCCTGGTTTGCTGAGTGTTTCTATCAAGAAAGGATGTTGGATTTTGTCAAGTACTTCCTCTGTGTCTATTGAGATGATCAGGTCATTTTTCCTCTCAATCTATTAACAGGATGTATCACATCAATGGATTTTGAGAGGTTAACCGAACCCTGCATCCCTGGAATAAATCCCACCTGATCATGGTGGTGTCTTGACATGAGTACAGCCATGTTTGGCCGCTCCATTGACCTACAGCCACCAGCACACAAAGAAATATAAAGCTGCTTTCTGTGTGGTGGGAACTGGCCTTTTCCTGGGAACTGGCCTTTCTCCCACGGAGAGAGTTGCAAGTTGTAACATTTCAAGGCTCTTGGAGCGTCGTAGCATGGGATGGACTGGCCATCTGTGCCTGGCTAGTACGATAACCAAAGAGAACAATGCACGTACACAATTTCTGGGCTGGGACGTTAGCCAGAGGCCTCAGTGCACGTACGCCACTGATAACCATTTGTGCATGGAAACAGTAAATGCTTGCTCTGCAAACTCTGTAATTGCTTACTCTGAAAATTATCGATGGCATAAAAACTGCTGGAAACTGAGACCTAGTGCGAGTTCCACCTGTGGAAGGGACGCCTTGCCCAGCCGTGACGATTGACAGGACTCTCCCGGCAGTGGGGAGTGGATATTGTGAGTAATTGATTTGATGTGAAGTAGTTGATTTGATCTGAAGTAATTGATTTGATGTATTCTCTTTTTGGTCAACCTGGTGTTTCTCTTTCCGGTTGATTTGTGTCATTTCTCTTCCGCCGATGTGGATGTTTTCCCTTTCCAGTCGAGCTGATGTTTTTTCCCTCTTAATATTTGAGCTATTCGGATCTGTTTGCAGACTGTCACCTTTACTATCCTCTATATAATAAAATATACCTTCAGTTCATTTGTTTGGAGTGGAGAGTGTCTTTTACGTCTCCGATCGAATCCCCCGAACCTCTCATAACAGGTGTATCAATCTTTAAGTTGTTGGTGGATTAGATACCAGTATTAGCTGAGGAATTTTTGGATCCATATTTACAAAGGAAACAGGTCTGCACGGTTTTTTGGGATCTTTTTGTCTGATTTTGGTATCAGAATAACACTGGCTTCACAAATGAGTTTGAAGTGTTGTGTTGATTCTGTTTTAGGGGACATTTTTGAAGAATCACTGTTAAACCTTAATTGCAAGTTTTGGAGAATTCTGCTGTGAAACGCTCTGGGCCTGGGCTTTGCTTTATGAGTAGTTTTTTAAAAATAATTCCGTCACTTCACTTCTTATAATTCTAATCTGGTTTTCTGTTTCTTGTTGAGTCACTTTTGGTAGTTTGTGTATTTCTAGGAATTTGTCCATTTCATCTAAGTTATCTAATTTGTTTGCATGCAACTGTTCACTGAATTTCTTTATATTCCTTGTTATTTCTATAATCTCAGTAGTAATATCCCCTTTCTCATTCTGATTCTAGCAATTTGAACTGACTCTTTTTCTTTAGGTCAATCTAGCTAAATTGTCTATTAGCTCTCTATTTTTAATCTTGTTGATCTTTTCATTGAACACAATTTTGGCTTCATTGATTGTCTTTATGTTTTTTTATTCTCTCTTTTGTTAATTTCAGCTCTAATTTTTATTATTTCCTTTTCTCCTTACTTTTGTTTTGGTTTCTCATCATTTCTGATGTGTTATGTAAAAGGTTAAGTTATTTATTTGAGATCTTTCTTCTTTGTTAGTTTATGCATTTATGGGTATAATTTTTATCTATATAGTGTTTTTGATGTTGCCCGTAAACTTTGGTATATTGGGTTCTCATTTGCATTCATTTAAAATGTTTTCTAATCTCCTTATTGATTTTTTTCACTCATTGATTATTTCAGAGTGTCTTGTTTAGTTTCCTCAAAATATGAGTTTGCCCAAATTTTCCCAAGATATTGATTTCTAACTTCATTCCATTGTGGTCAGAGATCTTATTTGTATTTTAAATTTTAAAATTCCTGGCATTTTAAATTTATGAGCTGTTTTTAATGGCGAGGATATAATCTACCCTAGAGAAAGGTCCATGAGTGGCTGAGAAAAATATGTATTCTGTTGTGTAAGAAAGGGTATGAAGTTGCATACCAGATGCCACAAGCCTTGATCATAAGCCCCAGTAATGATTCCACATTTGGAAAACAGCTATAATTGACATCCCAACCTCTTTAAGTTCATGATATTCTAAATTCACTCTCCATAGATTTTTTTTTTTTATGAGGAAGATCAGCCCTGAGCTAACATCCATGCTAATCCTCCTCTTTTTTTTTTACTGAAGAAGACCAGCTCTGAGCTAACATCTATTGCTAGTCTTCCTCCTTTTTTCCTCCAAAGCCCCAGTAGATAGTTGTATGTCATAGTTGCACATCCTTCTAGTTGCTGTATGTGGGACACGGCCTCAGCATGGCCGGAGAAGCAGTGTGTTGGTGCGCGCCCAGGATCCGAACCCGGGCCACCAGTAGCGGAGTGCGCACACTTAACTGCTAAGCCACAGGGCTGGCCCTCCATAGATTTTTAACAAGCAAACATGCAAGTCAAAGAAAGTGATAAAAAAATGCCCCCATATCTCTCAGGTCTTTGATGATAGGACTTATCTCTGCAGTTTCTCCACAGATAAGGTGTAACTTCTGGGTTACTGTCTTCGTTGGGGAACAAATCAAAAAACACCCACTTGGCTTTTCCCACCAGAATATGCCTCACTAAAAGTGTTAGGAAATCAACATATGTATCTTGCACATTAATAAGTACATCTATTTTCATTATATATCTTCAGCCTAATGAGCTAATCTATTTTAATAACTTTGTTAGGCTTTTTAATTTGTAATTTTTGTAAGATTTGTGCATGGACTTTGAACATTTTTATTGGAACATTCATATTTTGTTTTTGATTACTAAGAGCTATTTAAGCTGTTAATGATATTATCTTTTTCTCTACATTATTATGAAAACGTTTTCCCAGTTGATGTTTCTGTATCTTTTATTGTTATCAATGATACCTTTACATTTTTTAGTTTATCAAATTTATTTAAGTTTTCTTTACATTTTTCTTGGGATGTCATGACTTCCACTGTCTAAATATACAGAAATACTTTCTGATGTTTACTTTCGGTATCTTCATTTTATCTTTTTAAATGCTTAACTCTTTACTCCATATAGAATTTATTTGAATGTAGTAGACAGGAGAGTTATAGACTGCTACGATTCATCATCTATTTTGTTACATCCTTGTGTCTGTTTATAGAACATCAAGTGTTCATCTGACTAGTCCACAGTTTCTCAACATTGACACTAAGACATTTTTGACAAGATAATAATCTTTGTCAAGGGTACTATTTTGTGCATCAGAGGATCCCTAGATGTCTGTAGCCGTGCTCCCCACCTACCACAGTCATGACAATCAAAAATGCCCCAGGCATTTTCCAGATGTTTCCAAATGTTCCCTGAGAGGCAGAATCACCCCTATGACAAACGACTGGTCAGTTCTTATGCTGGCAACAGACCATTAAATTATCACTTCTCATTAATTTTTTAATTGGTGTATCTGGTAAAACTTGTTCTTCTTCATTCTTTATTTGCAATACTTTCCTGAATACCCTGTGGACCTATTTTCAGAGATGTACTTTGAAATTACTGTATTTTGAGGCAGAAACAAAGATCCTGATACACATTTAGGGTAAATGTTTTTAAAAACATGGCTGTGTGTAGAGAGAGCTGCATCTTTGACTTCAGGAGCCTTCCATGCACCAAAGTTGATTATATATCTGTGGGGATGATGCCTCTGTCACCTCATCAGGAATCACTCAGACTTGTCTGCACATAGAGCTCATACATGGTGTTAACCCTAAACCTCCAAATTTATTATATATTTTGCAGGACATGTGATTTTAATTCTATAATGTGTTGTTAAGTGTAATGTATGTATTTAAACAGTTTTCAGAAAATTGACCGCTTATCAGTTGTAGTAATTTTCCAGTTATTTTATCTTTAGCTTGTCAAATAAACAATGCTATCATCTCTAATGACAATATTGCTTCTTCCATCTTATTCATCAGATTGATCATTGTGTTTTTTGACATGAAGTTATGGATGAAAGCAATTATAAATACATAGAGTGAAAAGAAACATCTTTGGCTGTTGTTTGGATTGGCTCCTCCTTTCAATGGGATGCCTCTCACATGGCAGTTCCTCTTCACGCTCTGCTTTCTTTTTTTTTTTTTTTTTAAAGATTTTATTAATTTATTTTTTTTTCCTGCCAAAGCCCAGTAGATAGTTGTATGTCATAGCTGCACATCCTTCTAGTTGCTGTATGTGGGACGTGGCCTCAGCATGGACGGAGAAGCGGTTCATCGGTGTGCGCCCGGGATCCGAACCAGAGTTGCCAGCAGTGGAGCGCACTCACTTAACCGCTAAGCCACGGGGCCATCCCTCTGCTTTCAAATATATTCTGTAAGTACTAGGCTGGCCTGGCAGTCATTTTGCCTGAGAGTGTCTATGGGATTTTAGCACCAAAAAGTGACTAAAATGGAACAACAAAAGACTCCGAGTAGCTAAAGGAATCCTGAGAAAAAAGAACAAAGCTGGAGGTATCACACTCCCTGATTTCAAAATATACTACAAAGCTATCGTAACCAAAACAGCATGGTACTGGCACAAAAAACAGACACACAGATCAATGGAATAGAATTGAAAGCCCAGAAATAAACCCACACAACTATGGACAGCTAATCTTCAACAAAGGAGCCAAGAACATACAATGGAGAAAAGAAAGTCTCTTCAACAAATGGTGTTGGGAAAACTGGACAACCACATGCAAAAAAATGAAAGTAGGGGCCGGCCCCGTGGCTTAGCAGTTAAGTGTACGCTCTCCGCTGCTGGCAGCCTGGGTTTGGATCCCAGGCGTGCAGCAACACACTGCTTCTCCGGCCATGCTGAGGCCGAGTCCCACATACAGCGACTAGAAGGATGTGCAGCTATGACATACAACTATCTACTGGGGCGTTGCGGGGAAAATAAATAAATAAAATCTTTAAAAAAAAAAAAAAGATGGGCCGGCCCCGTGGCTTAGCGGTTAAGTGCGCGCGCTCTGATGCTGGCGGCCCGGGTTCGGATCCCGGGAGCGCCCCGAGGCACCACTTCTCCGTCCAACGCGAGGCCGAGTCCCACGTACAGCAACTAGAAGGATGTGAACCTATGACGTACAACTATCTACTGGGGCTTTGGGGGGAAAAAATGAATAAATAAAATCTTTAAAAAAAAAAAAAAAAAAAAAAGAAAGTAGACCCTTACCTTACACCTTACACAAAAATTAACTCCAAATGGATTAAAGACTTGAATGTAAGACCTGAAACTATGAAACTTCTAGAAGAAAACATAGGCAGTACGCTCTTCGACATCGGTCTTAGCAACATATTTTCAAGCACCATGTCTGACCAGGCAAGAGAAACAGTAGAAAAAATAAACAAATAGGACTACATCAAACTAAAAAGCTTCTGCACAGCAAAGGAAACCATCAACAAAACGAAAAGACAACCTAACAATTGAGAGAAGATATTTGCAAACCATACATCTGATAAGGGGTTAATCTCCAAAATATATAAAGAACTCATGCATCTCAACAACAATAAAACTAACAACCCAATTAAAAAATGGGCAAAAGACCTGAACAGACATTTCTTCAAAGAAGATATACAGATGGCCAACAGACACATGAAAAGATGTTCAAAATCATTAACTATCAGGGAAATGCAAATCAAAACTACCATGAGATATCACCTCACGCCCGTCAGAATGGCTATAATTAACAAGACAGGAAACAACATGGGTTGGAGAGGACGTGGAGAGAAGGGAACTCTCATACACTGCTGGTGGGAGTGCAAACTGGTGCAGCCACTATGGAAAACAGTATGGAGATTCTTCAAAAAATTAAGGATAGGGCCGGCCCCGTGGCTTAACGGTTAAGCGTGCACGCTCCACTGCTGGCGGCCTGGGTTTGGATCCCGGGCGCGCACCAATGCACTGCCTCTCCGGCCATGCTGAGGCCGAGTCCCACATACAGCAACTAGAAGGATGTGCAACTATGACATACAACTATCTACTGGGGCTTTGGGGAAAAAAAAGGAGGAGGATTGGCAATAGATGTTAGCTCAGAGCTGGTCTTCCTCAGCAAAAAGAGAAGGATTAGCATGGATGTTAGCTCGGGGCTGGTCTTCCTCACCAAAAAAAAAAAAAAAGAGAGAGAAAAAAAAATTAAGTATAGAACTACCATATGATCCAGCTATTCCATTGCTGGGTGTTTATCCAAAGAACTTGAAAACACCAATGTGTAAAGATACATGCACCCCTGTGTTCATTGCAGCATTATTCACAATAGCCAAAACTTGAAAGCAACCTAAGTGCCCATCAAGGGACGAATGGATAAAGAAGATGTGGTATATATACACAATGGAATACTACTTGGCCATAAGAAACGATGAAATCCAGCCATTTGTGACAACATGGATGGACATTGAGGGTATTATGCAAAGTGAAATAAGTCAGAGGGAGAAGGTGAAATACCATATGATCTCACTCATTAAGTAGTAGATAATAACAACAGCAAACAAACACATAGAGACAGAGATTGGATTGGTGGTTACCAGAGGGGAAGGGGGGAGGGAGGAGGGCGAAAGGGATAATTTGGCACATGTGTGTGGTGATGGGTTGTAATTAGTATTTGGGTGGTGAACATGATGTTATCTATGCAGAAATAGAAGTATAATGATGTACACCTCAAATTTATACAATGTTATAAGCCAATGTTATTGCAATAAAAAAAATTAAAAAAAAAAAAAGAAGTGACTAAAAATACACTGGCACCCTCTGTAGATTTCAACCAAGAGAAAAGCAGTCTATTTCATAGTGGGAATTTTGATAATGCTGGTGGGGAAGAACAAACTTTTTTCTGATTTTCACAGAGGGTGTGTCCTAGTTAATGAAACGTTATCCCTAATTTCATAATAAGAGGTAAATAGTTCTCAGTGGCAAAGCTTGGTTTGAGTAGGGCAGCCTGGTGATGAATCTGAGCACCTTCCTGACTGCCTGTGTAAAGTTAGACAAGTCACTTAGTTCCCCTAAGTCTCATTTCCCTCTCTTATCAAATGGGATTGTATTAGTGCTTCCCTGCTAGAAGTCTGTAAAGATGAAAAGTAATGAGCCAATCCACCTGTGGTGCTGAGTGCAGTGACTTACACTTAGTAAGCCTCCCTAAAGTGCCTTTATTGTTAGTGTCAGCATTCCTGTTACTATTCTCTCTGTCATTCTCATTATCATCTTTATAACGACTTAGCAGAATTCTCCCAGTGAAATCTACAACATTTTACTCTGCAGATGACCAATGGTTCCTTGACAGGTAAGGTTGCAACTGACCTGTAAGATTGCTGAGAACTAATGCTTTTAATAAAGTTCTGTGATGACTATTTTGATTTAATCTATGGGTGCTTACTTTCCCATACTGTGAAATCTTCACTAAATAAAAGCCATGATAACTAGATTTTGGTAATTCATGCCTTCTCCACTAGATAGAACAATTAAGTTGATCCTTCCTCCCACCGCTACCTCAAACACCATGTCATAGTTCAGTCAGACCATGAAGAAAAAATAGTTTTAAATGTGCAAACATGTATCTTGATGTTGTGCCATTTAGAGGTCCTTTATTCTTCCCAGCACAAGAAGGATCAATTGCTCTCTCATTTTCATTCAGAACTAAGAGCATGTTGGTTCACAACCTCTAGACTTTGGGTGACATCTGAAACTGGCTCCTGTGAATGGAGGGCAAGGAGAGACTGAAGAAAGAAGCAGATTACTCCAGATTGGGAGGTGCCAGTTTTTTTTTTTTATTTTTTTTTTATTTTATTTTTTCCCCCCAAAGCCCGAGTAGATAGTTGTATGTCATAGCTGCACATCTTTCTAGTTGCTGTATGTGGGACTCGGCCTCAGGATGGACGGAGAAGTGGTGCCTCAATGTGCACCTGGGATCCGAACCCGGGCCACCAGCATCGCAGCGCGCGCACTTAACCACCAAGCCACAGGGCCGGCCCATGAGGTGCCAGTTTTAATAAGCAAGGGAACTAACGTATGAGGTTTGCCTTAGGCGATACAAGATGAGTCGATCTCTGCACCTGTCAACCAGAATCTTAAAAGTTTATATAGAGGCTTTAACGGGGTCCAGTAATGTCTACAGTCCAGAGGGTCTCAACAACACAATATTCTCTCCAGGCTGCATCTTTGAAATGGCTCTTAGTTTGGGAACAGCGGGCAGAATGTGTGTTCCAAGGACTGGGGAGTGGGTAAGGAGGCTCCCATTGCCCAAGTCTAGCTGGAGGGTCAACCAGAGGTCACATCCTCTCAGTGACCTCCTCCAACAGCGCAGCTTCTGGAATCTTGGATAACTCATTCCATTAGGGCCATTTTTCAAAGTCATGGAAAAATATCTCTTTCCATACCTACAAAATACTCCCTGTGCTACTTAAGTGGAGCTCTTTGTTTGGCTTAGAAAACCACCTTCTGGATATTCTTGAGTTCTCATGGGCTTCCATCAGTGCAGGTGGATGCAACAACACTCTAAGTATATTCTAGCCTTCTTGTTTGCCATGATGGAGATCAACAGGACCATGCTCTTACTGAACTCAACCTTCAGAAATCACGTCTATAGTGCTGACCACAGTGATTAAAGGACATTTGAGAGCAGCATGTTGTGGCCTCAAGACAGTGTGAGACAATGTTACCTGTGAGAAGCAGAATAATTTATGGATTTATCAGTGCAGGAAGCACTTCTCCATTTTTTGCTCAGATAAGGCCACTACTGGAACTGTACAATTCCCACAGGTGCAAATGAAAGTAGGGTGGGGAAGGGCAGTGATGAAACGTAGTTTCCAGGCCGGCCCTGTGGCTTAGCGGTTAAGTGCGCGCCCCCCCTACTGGCCGCCCGGGTTCGGATCCCGGGCGCGCACCGACGCACTGCTTCTCCGGCCATGCTGAGGCTGCATCCCACATACAGCAACTAGAAGGATGTGCAGCTATGACATACAACTATCTACGGGGGTTTTGGGGAAAAAAAGGAGGAGGATTGGCAATAGATGTTAGCTCAGAGCCAGTCTGCCTCAACAAAAAGAGGAGGATTAGCATGGATGTTAGCTCAGGGCTGATCTTCCTCACACACACAAAAAAAGAAATGTAGTTTCCTCAGCACCATGTTTCTGACAGTGTGTGAGAGTGGAGCCAGACTTATGCATCTTCCCGGGTGAGTGCATATTCTTAGGATGGTATGTCCTTTATTTGAGGTGGAGATAAGGAGTTAGGAGATAAAATTTTTAGATTTTATTTATTTTATTTTATTTTTTTCCCCCCAAAGCCCCAGTAGATAGTTGCATGTCATAGCTGCACATCCTTCTAGTTGCTGTATGTGGGACTCAGCCTCAGGATGGACGGAGAAGTGGTGCCTCGATGCACGCCCGGGATCAGAACCTGGGCCAGGAGATAAAATTTTAAATAAGAGGCATTCTTGACTTAGGAAATCAGAGTGATTTCCAAGAAAACTGCTTCTAGACTATTATTTTCCAGATCGTTCTCAATGGGAAAATGAAAAACAGATAGTGAAATGGAAATATCTTCTCCATCTCTCAATGCTTGATGTTGAATATCCACAGAATTTTTCTTCCTATCTTGGATGCGTGACTGATCAATGACGCTACTGCCCAGTGGTGTTCCCCCTTGTATGATGAGCACTTGTTGCAAACTGGGCTCTTCTTTTCTCTCTTCATTGAGATCACTTATGGTTCTTTGGCTCTGCCCCTCAGTTGCTGCCTGTCAGATGGCCTCCAGGGATGCTTCTGTCCATGGGCGTGGTGGAGATATTGCTGAAGTTCAGGTGGACTTCGGTGGGGTATTTTGACTCAAATGGTATCAAAGCTGAGCATTTCCTTAGGGAATTAGAAGAAGAAGTTGTCAGAAGTGATATCTGTGCAGACTATATGGAGAGGATACCTGTCACTGAGTGATTCCAACATTGTCAGAATGAATGTTACCGGGCCGGCCCCCTGGCTTAGCGGTTAAGTGCGCGGGCTCTGCTGCTGGCGGCCCCTGTTGGGATCCCGGGTGTGCACCCACGCACCGCTTCTCGGGCCATGCTGAGGCCGCCTCCCACATACAGCAACTAGAAGGATGTGCAGCTGTGACATACAACTATCTACTGGGGCTTTGGGGGAAAAAAAAGAGGAGGATTGGCAATAGATGTTAGCTCAGAGCTGATCTTCCTCAGCAAAAAGAGGATGATTAGCACAATGTTAGCTCAGGGCTGATCTTCCTCACAAAACAAAAAAAAAAGAATGAATGTTACTCTCTAGTATCATAGACTCACCAATCAGGGAGATGGTTATTTAAATGTAACTCAGTTTTCTGATAATTCTCATTATAGATGGATTTACTTGTGTAACCACAAGTAAGGGGTGGGGCATGACCACAGAGAGTGATTTCACCACCAGTGAGAAAGAGTCTCTGCTTATATTTTCCACGGGATACAAATATTTTCATGTCAGAAACATTTTCTAGAGTTAACCATTCTGAATACGCAGAAGTCACTTTTCTTCTCAAATGATGGCTTCTTTAGGCTCCCAGTACTCTTATTCTGAATCTGACTGAAGTGTTGGAAGGATGCCCACCTAATACATCCCTGGTCTTGTAACTGAACACAATAGGTTTACCTCTTGGTGATTGTGGAGCCAAAAGGCACAAACAAGGCAGAAGTAGGTAAAGAAAGGTTTATTACTTGCACAAGTAATAGAGAACACCAGGATGTCTCCCAAAGCAGTGTCTCCCCAGACAAGGTGTTGAGTGGTCCTTAATTGTTAGATCATAGTACAGTTCATGAGTATTCAGTTCAGGAAAAGGTGGGAAATAACGGTTTATTGCCTAACAGTCATGTTTCTTTAAGGCTGATGGGCAGCATGTACACATACTACTACAAACATGGCATGATCTAGAAATGGCTGCTTGGTCCCTCCCAGAGGAGGATAATTTAAAATATTAGTGAGACATTAATGGGCACAGTTCACTTAAGAACGGTTTGAGGTGGCTAGAACTGGCTTCAGCTAGCTTGCTTGCAGGAACCTTCCGTGGTTAGGCTCTACTTGTAACTTAGAACTGCCAACACTCACAGATAATGTTAGTTTATATCAGTTCCTCCGTACCTCCTTCTTTTCCTAGTTCCCTGGTTGCAGTATCTGTGCCTGTCTACCTATTTGGCAAAACTATGTCATGCTCCAGTTGTCAATGAAGATCAAAATGGAGAGACTAATTATTGCACATGGTGAAGTGACTTTCAATTGCGTGTGTTTGTAAAGAAGGATCACAGTTCCAGGAGTCTCCTAGCAACATTACCTTTCAATGCAAACATCCCTGCAGAAAAGGAGCTCTGTCTGGCATTCTGGTCAGACACCTAAACTGAGGGGGCTGTCACTCAGACGCAAGGGGGCTAGTCTTGCGAACTGTCCAATCAGAGGCGGCTTCGGGGCAGGTGGGTGGGGCGAAGCTGCCAAGCAACCCGGAAGTTGCTGCTCCCGGCAGCCGCTCTGGGAATCGCGTCTGCCCGCCATTAAAGGCTCTACGTGGCTCTGCCGCCGGTTCTGTCGACTTGTGACCTGTACCAACCTCGGAAGTCGAAAGAAGGATGCCGGGGACCCCAGGAAACCTAGAAATGGTGAGATTTTGGGCCCGGAGTCAGGATTTGGGGGAGGAGTGTCTGGCCCAATGGGGACTTCCCTTCTCTCTCCTGCGGTGCTCGGGGTCGGCTGCCGCCTGCCTTTAACGGTCGCTGGTGGCTCTGTCACAGCCTCTGTCACGCTGTGACCTGCACTGGCCGTGGGAGTCATAGGAAGGACTCAGCAGGACCCGGGAGACTAGAAATGGTGAGTGTGCGGCCCCGGGTGACGAGACGGGGAGGAGGGGCTGGTCGGAACCGGCCGTGGCGGGACCGGCCTCCCCGCGGTCGCCTCCGAGTCTGCGGACCCGAGTCCGCGGGGGCGCCGCTCGGACCTCAGTCCCCTCCGGCCGCAGCGTGGGGGCCGGGCCCGCAGCCGGGACCCCGGGCGTCCTGTGGTCACTGCGCGCGGCGACTTCGCCCCGGAGCCTCTCTGGGCAGCTCTGCGCCCGCAGCCCCGCGTGTCCCCAGATGGTGCGGCGACCACGGGGGGGACATCAGGGACAAGCGTGACTCGGTCTCCGGGGCTCCTGCGTGGGAGGAGCTGTGGGCTGTGGGGTCCCCAGTCCGTCGTTTCTCCTTGGAAGCATCCGTTTTCTTCTGAATTTTTCATATATTCGGGGAACAGAGTCTCAAGTCCACGACGCTGTCCCCTCAGTCTAGGTCTTCGTAGGGCTGGCAACAAAGGCCTAAATTTCCAATCTCCCCCTCATTCCCAAATGGCAAGTTCCTGCCTCCAATTCACGGCATTATTATCAACTGTTTGTTCTTCGTGGATTTGAAACCTCCAGTATTTTAATTGTTTATTATTTTCTCACAGTCAATGGATGGCTGTTTTTAAAAGATTTATTTTGTGTGTGTGTGTGTATTTTACTTGAGTGAAAAGCAGCCTATAACCACCTGGAGCTACGTTGTATGAAATCCTTGTGCCCCTCCCCCCAGGATCTTTCTGGGCACAGACAGCCTATGGGAAGTCCTTTGGGTGGAGGTTTCTTTTGAGAAAGTTTCCAGGATGATCTGCGGTTTCAGCCCTGTCCCTACTTGAGTTAGTCACCTTTAAAATATTTAATCACTTTATTTTAGTCTCCGTTGAAAAATAAAAATTTATTTATTCAATACGACTTGAAAGACAATATAAAATATTTTCAGAGAGACAAGAAAGAGGTGAATTTCAGAAAAAAAATATTCGACTTATACATTGCATGTACTAAAGTCTTCTTTCCCTTTTTCTCCTCTCCCGTAGTGGGTACTAATATTCTGAGGTCTATTCTTTCATTTTGGGTGGGTTCAAATGGATTTCCAGGGCTTAGACTTGCAGACCTGAAGTGTTCAAGTATGATTAATAGTTTATTAAAAAATTACTTGTCATGGAAATAATACTATATTAACATACCTTTTCTCCCCAAAATGCAATGCATTATTGTGGAGTTTCTTGTTGATTCAGCAAATTGCCATAAGATTTTCTTCCCTCATTTCCACATAAAGACTGGTTTGAGTGTTTTAGCTGGATTGTTAAAACACTGTGTTTGTGCCATGTAAGATATCAATGGTGGTCCAAAAAACTCCAGTGGGGACAGAGGCCTGAGGACAGTGAATCTAAGCTAAGGCCCCCTTGGGCCTGCAAAGGGAAGGACTTGAAGGCCCAGTTGTTCTTCCTGGGGAGCCTCCCCCTGCAGGTCTCCTGCCTGCTCACACCCCCCATGGAAGGAGCCTCTATACTGAGAGGAGCTGCAGAGCCCTGGAAAGCTGGGGCTGCACGTGCACATGGGGGTGGGGAGGTGATGCCCTTTCTGAGGTTGTAACTGTGGTTTCCTTGGGCCTGTTTCTAGACATATGTTGGAGTTTTGCATCCACAGTGTAAGTGCACTCAGAGTGTAACTTGTTCACAGTGTAACTCAACTTTGACAGTCAGAGTTCTGTGTCCTGGAGTAGGGTTCATTAA
Organism: Ceratotherium simum simum; assembly: GCF_057802395.1. Classification (NCBI taxonomy): domain Eukaryota; kingdom Metazoa; phylum Chordata; class Mammalia; order Perissodactyla; family Rhinocerotidae; genus Ceratotherium; species Ceratotherium simum. The sequence continues at coordinate 4,132,582 of NC_141938.1, read as the reverse complement.
TTTGGGAGTTGATTTGTGTCAGAACTTTAAATCGAATCTTGCTGTGTTTTCCTCATTGTGAGAAGGGAAGCCTGAGAGAGGGAGCATTTGCACTATTCCCTGGGGAGAGGAGGATGTGTTCAGAGTTCATTCCTGTGGCTGCTCAGGTGCCCCACCCCCCTTCACCAGGGACTGACCCACTCCAGGGGTTCTGTCTCAACCAGGAGAGTCAGGAATATGGAAGCTTCTGAATGTGGCTTTCCTTCTGTCCCATGGGGAGCAGGTTGCTTATCTGTGCTAATTCCAGTATTTGTGTTTCTTTCCTTTGCATTCCTTTATCTATTGAATAGTGCAGCCCTTTGGCTCTAGTTTCCCTTAGCACTTGGGCCCTGAAACTATAGTTGATTGAGAGATATGATGACAGATTTTTTTCATTTTTTGATCAGTTTTCTTTTGCACATATCTCTAGAGAACATATTAATTTAAAAGACTAAAGCAATTAAATTCTATGTTAATTGATGTGAGGAAAATTTCTGAAAGTCTCTTTATATCTTTGAAAATCCAATACAGTTAAGGATTTAAACTCAAATCCTGATTGCATTGTAATATGCCACTTATTCCTGAAGATACCCCAGTGTGAGATAGAGGAGAAGGACAAACCAGGATGCTGCATGTCCTTTTAGTTAGAAAGAGATTTGAAAATTTCATTTTGTATGGCTTATGCTTTTATAGCTGTTACTGTTTAAAGGAATTAAATTCAAGAATGGCTTCTGATGTATAAGAGTTAAAGAATATAAATTTCTCTGTTTTTTAAAATAAATCTGTAAGACAGCAAAGTCTAACTTCAGAAGACTCACTGCAAGCATATCCTGGTCCCCCCCTGCACTGGTACTCAAGTAACACCCAGATACACAGTTTTGATCATTTTTGAGCCCCTGTTAGTGTTTCTTTATATAAATCAATCAAGAATGCATATTTTTTTGTCCCATTTTGTCCTTGTAATGAACAGTTGGACTCCACATTTTTGGATGAGTGCTCACAGCTTAAGCTTCCCCCCACCCTCTTCCGCTTGTGCCCCCACCTGGACAAGATGATGAGAAAGCCTGGGTGTTCTCTCCTCTAGAGCAGGCAGGAGATTCCACCACACAAGCCCCTGCCTGTGTGCAGAACTCTTGCCCCGGCCCCACCCCCAAGCCCAGTGCACACCCAGGCCAGGCTCCATTCCTTGCTTTCTTTTTTTTTTTTTTTAAAGATTTTATTTATTTTATTTTTTCCCCCCAAAGCCCCAGTAGATAGTTGTATGTCATAGCTGCACATCCTTCTAGTTGCTGTATGTGGGACTCGGCCTCAGGATGGACGGAGAAGTGGTGCCTCGATGCGCACCCGGGATCCGAACCCGGGCCACCAGCATTGCAGCGCGCGCACTTAACCACCAAGCCACAGGGCCGGCCCTCATTCCTTGCTTTCTGAGCCCTTCCAGAGGTGCTTGAGAGGCTGGCCCTGTCCTCCCCTTAAGACCTCTGTTATGTGAGTCCTAAGCCTTTTCCTACTCTGTGTGTGTGTGTGTGGTGTGTGTGTGTGTATCTGTGTCTGTGCCAAACAGGCATCAGTCTCAGCAAGGGAACCACCCCTCTGCAGTGACCACAACAGTTGGTGCCCTGAGCAGCGTGTGCAGACATGATCCCCCCCGCCTGCCGTGGGTCTGTCTTCTCCGGCTCTGACTTGCTCACCTGCTCTGCTGCCTGGTGGTGGCCTGCACTGTGGGCTGCTGCTTGCTGGCGAGCCTGGGCTGTGAGCTGTGCTGCCCGGTGTTGCATTGTTGACCCACCACGCCACAGTTATAGGCTCAGCTGAGCAGAGTTGGCAGTTTGAAGAATTTGTAGGCCTTTGGGAGCAGGACTATGTGATTGGGGCCTCCTTAAATGAGTCCTGGGTCAGAGTCTTTGTCAGGATTTATCTGTGTGTTAGAGTAAAGCTGTGACAGAGGCTTTGTTGGCCTGACATACCCCAGGGATGGGGGTGGTAGACAGGGACTATATACTTTGCAAAAGGTGGGTTCATCAGATGGTCACTGCAGAAAGAGCAGTTATTTAAAAAGAAAGATAAGAGGGAGGGAAAGACAAACTGTAGGTGGTGGGCTGAGTCCACACTCCCAATAGCAGAGGGCTTGCCAAGACTCTTAAGTACCTCTGCTGCTTCCCCTGCCTCTACTGCCATGAAGATCCTGACCTTCAGGGTTGTAGAGGACAACACCCAAGGCACCCCTGTGGCACAGTGTATTAATTCAAACCTGACTTAAGCCCAGGGATTAAACCCTATAAAGCAAACAATGTCATGGGGAGGCTCCTAACATTGATGGCACTGTTTTGAGGCTCTTGGGTGGGAAAAAATTATAAATACCAGGGTAGAGAAGAATCCCCTCCCCTGAAGTGTATGACATGAGGAAGCAAATGAAACATGAAAGATTAGAAGGAAGGAAACAATAGATAAATTACTGAAACAAAGGTCCATAATTTGACCCAATTGGAAATCCAGAATGTACTGAAATAATTTATGTAACAAAAGGTACACTGCTTGGCTTTTGGGCCTCTACAACGTAGATTCTGAATTATTTTTGCTATCTGATATAATGCAGTAATTCAGAAACCTTCAAGTAGTTAATCAATACTAGGTGTCAAAGTACAGTTATACCTGAGATTCACTAAACTTAAGGAAGGTACCCCTGATGATCTTCAGGGTGTTAATGAATATGATATAGAGAATGAATAGAACAATTCTTCATCTTTAGCCATCAGAACGATGGTCTTGTCTAAATTCTCCAGGGTCATAGCACCTGTTGTCCTAAAATATCCCATAGTGAGTTGAGAAGTTCTGATCCAACGATCAAGAATTAAAATTAGGGGCCGGCCCCGGTGGCACAAGTGGTTAAGTGCGCGCGCTCCGCTGCGGCGGCCTGGGGTTCGCCGGTTCGGATTCCAGGTGCTCACTGGCGCACCGACGCACCGCTTGTCAAGCCATGCTGTGGTGGCCTCCCAGATAAAGTAGAGGAAGATAGGCATGGATGTTAGCCCAGGGCCAGTCTTTCTCAGCAAAAAGAGGAGGATTGGCAGATGTTAGCTCACGGCCGATCTTCCTCACAAAAAAAATAAATAAATAAAATTAAATAAAAAAAAATTTTTAAAAAATAGAATTAAAATTAAGTGAAGCCTTTGCCACTTACAAATTGACTTGACAAATTGAAACTCCAGTGATATTACTCCCCAAATCAAGTAGTAAATATGGCCCAATGTAAATTACACAGGGCTTGAAGGATTGAAATTTGTACAGAAAACCTAGTTATTGAAAGGTTGATTATTCCCAGTCCTTCTTTTAACAGCCCAATTTGTCCCTGTTATATATAAACCTGCAAAGAATGAATGACACCTCAGAGTGGTTTCCCTCAGCTTGAGGCTATGGTTGCACCACATGGACCTCTATACCCAGTCTCCAACCCTATGGAAATTAGGGACTCCATCCATCAACAATTGATGAATATCCTGCTCTCACATATTTGGCTGTCTGTTCTGTTCAATGCCTATGTCAACAGCCTCTCAGCTGCACTTGGCCTTCCCCTCTGAAGGGACATGATGCACCTTTACTGGGTTATCCTCATGGATCTTCAACAGCTGTGCCCTCCCACACAGTTATTGCAGCAGGATCTGACCTGCGTCCTGGTTTCTCCAAGAACACAGGTATGATGTTACATTAATGACATCTCCTCTGAGGACATTCAGGACATACAAACATTGAAAAAAGGAGCTCACAAAAAGTGGATGGACATTGCCATTCATATAATGTGAGAACTTGACGACTTTGTTTAATTTCTGGAAATTATTTGGTAATCTGAGACCCATTTCTTCTCTGAGACCATGAAGAAACTGCTGTTATTTCCCTCAGCACCCACAACATCTGCTAGGTTCTTTTGTTGTTCCAGAGGTAACATATTTCTTGTATACAAATTTTATTTGAGCCCATTTGTGCTGTTACTTGCAAATTTGCCAGTTTGAATGGGCACCCCTACCACAAAGTCTGGACTCTCTTTAAATTGTCATACAACAAACACTCTTGTTAGTGTTCTCAAAGACTCCTTCACTACAGAGGCCTCAGTGACCTTCTGTCATGCCTCCTGAGGTACTCATGATGGCCTTAACTTGCCCATAGGCTTCTGATGCAAGAATCTGAGCTAGACCCCACAATATATGCCATTAGAGCTGCAGTGACCTCTACTTACAAGGCGATCCTGCCAGTAGATGGCCCTGAGTGTGGGACCATCTATCGAGCAGTCCATTTTGACTTGGGACCTGGGAACAGCACGCCAAGAGCTCAGCATGGCTACTGAGACCCCCTCGTAACATATTGGAGTCAAACCTGGGCCCTCTGGGATGTCATACCTGTAAGAGAAGGTGGTATTTCCTGTCCTCAGTCTGCTGCTGGGTGTTGAAGAAGGTCACCTCTTTCCCAGAATCCCAGGCTCCCTGGGGAGCTCCTTAGAACTCCCTGAGTGAAAAGCAATGGGAGTTCATAGACTTTGGGGATGACATTTGTCACCACGTTTGTCCCTGATGGAGCTCAGGCAGTGTTGTTGCTTTTCATGTCTTAATTGTGACATCTCTGATGAAGGATTGGACCCGAGGGTCATCACACTGACCATACATCCAGCAGTCATCTTAGCACCCACCAACAATTGGCTCCAGCTGCAGACATTACAGACTGTGGGTGATTCCCTGAGCAACCTGAGGGTTGCTCCTTTGTGGTAAAAAAAACTTTTGGGAGTCTTTTGCCTCACAGTTACCTGCAATATAAATCAAAGTAACACTTGTCTCTCTGCATACAAAGCCTGCACACAAAGCCTCGTCAGGACACTCTTTACCCACATGGGAGTTCCAGACACTACTGATAGTGATGAAGGCACTCATTTCACGTCTCAGAATATACAGTGCTGGGCTCTAAACAGGCAAAAAATAGAAGTTTTTCCTCTTTTCCAAGTCTCAGGGTGCAGTCTCATAGAGCAACTTAATGGTTTATTGAAATAAGTTTAAATTAATGGAGTGAAAGATGGTCTGTTTTTGTCATCAGTCAGTCATCAGGAGTGAATATTAATGTATCTGTCTTTACTTTTTTTCCTAGTAGGCTTTCCTTTGTTTAGGATCAGTTTTAGGTTGACAGAAAACTTGACCAGAAAGTACAGAGATTTCCCACATAACCTGCCTCCACACGTATATTCTGCCTCCACTCCCTATATTTTATGCCTTGATTTACTGGGCTACATTTGTTACATTTGGCGAGCCAATTTGATGCGTGAAAGTTCATAGTTTACGTTAGTGTTGACTCTGTGTTATACAATCTGTGGGCTTTGGCTCATGTAAAATGACATGTCTCCATCATTTCTTTATCACATGGAATACTTGCAGTGTTCTGAAAATCTGTGCTCCATCTGTTCATTCATCCCTCCCTCTTCCAAATCCCTGGCAACCAGTGATCTTTCAGTGTCTTATCTTTGATCTTTTCTAGAATGTCACATGCTTGGACTCATATAGTGTATAGTCTTGTCATATTAACTTTTTTCACTTAGCAATATGATTTTAAAATTTCTCCATTTTTGGCTTGATAACCTCATCTGCTCATCATTGAAGAATATTTCATGCTATGGATGTACCCATGATTGTTTATCCAGTCACCTATTGAAATTATCTTGGTTACACCTAGGTCTTCACAATAATGTGTAAAGCTCCTATAAGCATTCATGTGCAAGGATTTTTTGTGAACATCTGTTTTCAACTCATTTGGGTAAGTTCAAAGAACATGATTGCTGTATCATATGGTAAGAGTAGGGTTTGTTTTAAGAACTGCCTTTTTTCCAGAGTAGGCATACCATTTTCCGTTTCCACCAGCATTGAATGAGTGTTCCTACTACTCTCCATCTTTGTCATCCTTGAATGTTCTCAGTGTTTTTAATTTCAGCCCTTGTAATAAGTGTCTGGTAATATCTCATTCTTTTATTTGTAATTTCCTAGTGATGTATGACTTTGAGTACGTTTTCGTGTGCTTATTTACCATCTGTATATCATTGTTGAGGTGTGTGTTTAGATCTTTTGCCCTTTTTTTTTTTTTTGTGAGGCAGATCAGCCCTGTGCTAATATCCATGCCCATCTTCCTCCACTTTATATGGGACACCGCCACAGCATAGCTTGACAAGCGGTGTGTTGGTGCGTGCCTGGGATCCGAACCCGTGAACCCCGGGCTGCCCCAGTGGAGCGTGCGCACTTAACTGCTTGTGCCACTAGGCTGGCCCCTCTTTTGCCCATTTTTAGCTGGGTTGATTATCTTCTTTTTGTTGAGTTTTAGGAGTTCCTTGGACTTTTTGGTTACCAGTCTTTTATCAGATAAGTGATTTCAAAAGGTTATCTGCCAGTCTGTGACTTGTGTTTTCATTCTCTTAACACTGTGTTTCACTGAGCAGAGGTTTTTCATTTTAATGAAGTCTAACTTATTTTTTTTTTATCTTGGATCTTACTTTTGGTGTGGTATCTAAGAATTAATGACCAAATGAAGGTCACCTAGATTTTCCACTGTGTTATATTTTAGGACTGTAGTGGTTTTACATTTAATACTAAGATCTTTAATTAATTTTCAATTAATTTTGATGAAATTTATCAAGTCTATGTCTAGATTCTTCTTTTTGGCCAGTGGATGGCCAGATTTTTCTGGCAGTATTTGTTGAAAAGACTACATTTTCCCATTGAATTGCCTTATATCCTTTGTCAAAGATGAGTTTACTATATCTGTGTGGGTCTATAGGAAACAACTGACTTTTGTATATTAACATTTTATCTTTCAATCTTCCTCTACACTTTTCTTAGTTCAAGGAGTTTCTTTGTTATTGGAGAGTCTTTGAAATTTTCTCCATAGACAATCTTGTGCCACAAGGATAGTTTAATTTCCTGCCTCCCAACTTATGTACCTTTAATTTACTTTTCAAATCTAATTGCATTGGCTAAGAATTCTGATACAAGATTGACTAGGAGTAGTGAGAGAGGACATCCTTGCCTTCCTTCTGATGTTACTGGAAAGCATCTAGTCCTTTCAGTGTAGTCCACTAGTATTAAACAAGAGCACAGTTGATGTAGAGGTGGGTGTGGGCAGAGGGGAAGCATTCTCCAGTCCAGTGATTTGGTTTCAAATCTTTTAGTGAGCCTGTGTCTCTGGGCTTGAACTTCTGTGATCTAGTGAGAAAGATATTGGATCTTTTTCTGTAGTTCCTAGCAAAAGCCTCTTAAAGCACTTGGAATTACTTGAGCAATAAGGGTGATATAGTGTTTTCTGTTTTAATGAGGCAATTTTTTTTTTTTTTTGTGAGGAAGATCAGCCCTGAGCTAACATCCATGCTAATCCTCCTCTTTTTGCTGAGGAAGACTGGCCCTGGGCTAACATCTGCGCCCGTCTTCCTCCACTTTATATGGGACGCTGCCACAGCATGGCTTGACAAGCGGTGCGTCGGTGCGTGCCCGGGATCCGAACCCCGGCCGTCAGCAGCGGAGTGCGCGCACTTAACTGCTACGCCATGGGGCCGGCCCCAATGAGGCAATTCTTAACCAACTATTAGATGGCTTCAAGATGGGGCTTGATCACTGGAAACACCAAGCCTTGATTAGAGACATGGAACTTACAGTCCCAGCCTCTGTGTAGAGGAGAGGAGTTGGAAACTATGTTAATCACCAATGGGCAATGATTTAATAAATTGCACTCATGTAGTGAAACCTCCATCAGAACTCTTAAAGACAGAATTCAGAGAGTTTCTGCATTGGTGAACACATCCAGGTGCTGGGAGGGTGGAGTGTCCAGAGAGGATGTGGAATCTCTGCAGCCTCCTCCACCGCCACTCCCCTCACCCATACCACTGCCCTGCTTTGCCCGTGCATCACTACCTTTTGTCTGTTCCTGAGTTGTATCATTTATTGTAAACCAATAATAGTAATTAAAGCAGTTTACTGAGATCTCAGAATCATTTCAGTACATTACCAAATGTAATAAGGTGCTGAGGGGATCTATGAACTTGTAGACAGCTGAGTAGAAATATTGGTAGCCTGGGTACCCCGTATTTGGTTGACATGCAAAGAAGGGAAAGTGGGCCGGCCCCGTGGCTTAGCGGTTAAGTGCGCGCGCTCTGATGCTGGCGGCCCGGGTTCGGATCCCGGGAGCGCCCCGAGGCACCACTTCTCCGTCCAACGCAAGGCCGAGTCCCACGTACAGCAACTAGAAGGATGTGAACCTATGACGTACAACTATCTACTGGGGCTTTGGGGGGAAAAACTGAATAAATAAAATCTTTAAAAAAAAAAAAAAAAAAAAACAAAGAAGGGAAAGTTTGTGGGGCTGAGCTCTTATCCTGTGGAGTCTGACATGAACTCTTGGCACATAGTGTTAGAATTGAATCGAACTTGGATAACTCTTTGGTGATATAGAGTTGGAGAAGTGGCATTGGAGCAGAGACCAAATATTCGTGTCAGGATGGGAAAAAAATTCTGTCATCCTCATATGTGCCCCACGTTTGAGAGCAGAAAAGGCTGGAAGAGACTCAAGTTGGCTCTTTCCCTCCCCTCAGGTCTTTTACGCTCTGGAAAAATTCCAGTCACTTATGTTCTTTTGAAATAGATTACTTTTAGGGTGTGCCTTATTAAGAACAATATTTTGGATGCATTTTTAAATAGCTACATTTTCTCTCTCTCTCTCATTGTGGAGACAGTGGTTTACCCTGTGACCTCAGTTCTCTCATGGAACAGTTGTTATTTCAAGTTTCTTTCTTTTTTCTTCTGAGGACTGGAATCCAGCTTCTGAGCTCCTGGTATGACAGACCAGGACCAGAAGTCTCTGACTCCTTTTTTTCTGCAGTTTTGTGGAGAGAAAATTGAGATACATGACACCATAACTTTAAGGTGTACAACATGATGTTTTGATTTACACAAATGATGAAATGCTTACCACAGTAGATCAGCTAACATTTATCTTCTCATACAGATACAATGGAAAGAGAAGAAAGAAGAAAAGAATAATCTCTTTGTGATGAGAACTCGTAGGATTTACTCTAACAGCTTTCCTATATATCATACAGCAGTGTTAGCTATAGTTGCCACGTTGTATATTACATCCCTACTATTTATCTATCTTATAACTGGAAGTTTATACCTTTTGATGACCTTCCTTCAGTTGCCTCCCCCCCACCTCTGGTAATCAAAAGTCTGATGTCTTTTATGTGAGTTTGCTTTTGTTTTTGTTTTTTTTGGATTCCAAATATAAGTGAGATCACAAATTATTTGTCTTTCTCTAACTTGTTTCACTTAGCATAATGCCTTCAGGTTTCATCCATTTTTCCGCAAATGGTAAGACTTCCTTGCTTTTTATGGCTGAATAATACTCCATCATCTATATATTTATATATACCAGAACTCTGTATCCATTCACTCATTGATGGATGTATATCTTCTCTATGGTAGGTAGGGGCCTCAGCGAGTGAGGATGTCATCATTGATCATTGTTTTCCCACCATCTAATATATCTTCAGCACTGTTGGGGGAACTGTTCGGGTGTGGATGTAAACAATGTACAGCAATACCTAAAGTCTTGCATTCTTGGGATTAACAGAAATGGTTCCCCATAAAGATAAAGGCATAGAAATATTTCATCTCCATTTTAGCTATAGTTAAACCTTTCACTGTGTGTGCTATTTCATCCTGATCCAGATACGTGTGTATCTGAAAGTGGAGACTTCCATGGTTTGGGCCATGGGTATTTATGGTATTTATGTTTCTGTTTAACATCAGTTGAAAAGATTTAAAGTTGCCTTTTGATTCAGCATATCACTTTGCTGCTATTCAGATTGAGTGACACAATTTGTACCCCATGAAATCTTCAAGTTTCTCCCAGTCTAAGGAAGGGTTCTGGTCATCTGCACAGTTGTAGCCCATCATGGGTTTTCCTAGGAGTAGAGTGATGTCTGTGCAAGTTCAGTGTGATTTCCTGGTTCAAACACTAAAAAGAGCTATGAATGTTTAGGGAGTAATAATCCAAGGAAGAATTAAGGTGACCTGTAGACAGAGTCACAGTATCATTTTGAGTAATATCCTGTGTGGTGGCAAAGGAGGTAAATTTGACATCCTCAAACTGGGAAATTTTCTATGCCTTTTTATAAGAGGAGTACCTAGGAGGTTTTTGTTTCAATGATGCGAAGGCCTCCAAAGCCCATTTTTGCTGTTTTCAGGGATTATTTCCATATGTTTACATTTCTAGGAGATGTTATGGAAGACAGGGTAAAACTTGACAGCTTTTGTTTCATTAAACAATAATGGAAATCCAAACTTGTTCCCTTTTTTTTAGTGCTAATTTATGTTTTCTTAGCAGTGTGGAAATTAGTGTATCATTTTATCCATTGCCCCCATCCTTCCTCCTCTGATGCAAATGAAGAAAGCTAATCACAGGGTCTTACCCAAATTCACATAGCTCGTAACAGTGGAATCTCTTAGTTTTGAAGGCATAATGTGTGCCTCACTCCTGGGGAATGTCAAAAATTTTAAATTCACAAAAACACTGCAACATTGTATAATTGTACACTTTTACAAATGTGGCAACAAAATTTCCAAACAGGACTCATAAGGCAACATGGTATTCCACTTATATGACATTCTAGAAAAGGCAAGGTATAGGAACCTAAAACACATCGGTTCTTAAGGGTGGGAGGGTTCAGTACAAATGGCACCATGAGACTATTCCTTTGGGTGATGGAGTGTTCTCCTGATGGTGGTATAACTACACATTCATGAAAACTCACAACTTCTCTTAAAATAGTGTACAGATAGAAAACAACAAAAATATTTTCACATGCTAGGAGAATGTGAAACTCTCCTGAACTTTGAATGCTTTGTGTGCCACACTTGCTTCCACCACCTTGGGTTCCCTCTTAGAAAAAGGTGGAAGGACTGAGGAAGACGGACATAGGCCACTATGGACTTTTCCTGGTACCCAGTCTGAAGTTAGAAAACTCCCTCTAGGGCTACACCTGCCCTCATGTCATTCACGTAACTGGTGAGAAAGTGATAAAGCTCCTGGCATCCTTCTTTGAGTTGACATCAGCTTTCTCGAGTCACATCCTGGGAATGCGGTGGTCTGAAACATAAAGGTGCATCTAACACATCTCCACAAGTGGAATCCGCCTGGGTACATCCTCATCTAATCCTTGGGCACCAACATCATGCCTTCCCAGAGCAGGTCTTGAGGCCATTTCCAGCTCTTAAGTTTCCCATCTCAAGGGTACACGGTGCCTCCTTGCTGGGAAACATGTTTAAATACAACACCTGTCCCACTCTGGAAATTTTCTGTTGTGTTGGCCTTAAAATCAGAAGAGCCAGTTATTTTACCGGTAAAATGGGTTTATTCAGGAATAGCAGAGGAAGTACAATTCAGGACATGGAAACTGCGGTGAACCATAGGCAGGTAGGGAGAACAGAACAGATGGGTTTGTTCTTATAGAGGACAGGAGGATGCTAGGATTTGCTGTTTGGAACAGAAGTTGATTGAAGGAGCATGAGAGATAGGGGGGTGACAGTGGCTGAATGTGGTGGTTTCTCATTGGCTGGGCTGTTGCTGGGCAAGGAGAAATTCTTCCTTCCTCCTGCTGGGGTAGGTAAAGTAAGCTTCTTCTTGTTGGGGAATGGGAGGTACACTTCCTTTTTGGGGTCTGCAAGGTATGGCAAGTAGTAGTGCATAAGAGCTCCCGCTTCAGGGCTTCCTGACTCCATTTTAAATGAGATTTTCTGTATTTTCACATTTGCAACCCCAGGTGACTGTGAGGTGAGGCAATGGCAGAACCCAGAACCCATGTCATGAGGCACAGGCCCCTGGACACTCCTCACTGCCACATAAACATCACATCTGCAGGAATAAGCACAGTTTCACAATAGTCTCAAGACCACCACCAATGTCCAAAAGAAGCCCTGCCTTATCCTAGCTCTGGGAGTCCCTCAGGTTTGTGGCTGTACCTAAATCCCTCTCCCTGAGATCTCTGGCACATTCCACCCTGTGGTTTCAGTGGCTCATGTGCTGACCATTCCTGGCTCACTCACCTCAGAACCCACCTCCAGAGTGAGTTTGGATCCCACCCACCAAGGCCAGTGCTTACTTTTTCTGGAACTGGACTCATCCTGCAGAGTTCCAGTCCTGAGGCCTGTGGGAAATGGTGATCTCAAGTCATATCCTCCACGGTCACGGGGCCCCTCCCTTCACATGGCTCCCAGAATGCAACAGGCACCGTGCCAAAAGAAGTGGCAGAAGTGACAGGAGTTTCCACCTTTCCTGAGTGCACAGGTGCAGGAGTTGGGGCCCCCTCTTTTGTCAGAGACCACACATACTGCTTTTGAAGGGCAGAGGCAGAAATGAGCCAAGCCATGTCCCAACATGCCCTTGCAACAACTTCAGTGCTTTCCTTGGTTCCCAAGGTGACGTCTCTGTGGTTGGAGACCTGGAGGCTGAGGTCGAAGGGCTCCACCCCCAACGGTAAATGTTCCAGGGTGGGGCAGTGATCAAGGCCTCGGTGATGATGGCCCACAGGCAGACCTGCATGAGGTCTGAATGCAGGTGAGACCTCAGGGTGTTATGGGTGCCAGACCAGGGAGACTGCAGACAAGGAATTGGCAGCTGGGTGAGGATGCACAGATCTTTGTTGTCTGCACTGAGCTTCAATGGGAAAGCAAAGTGAGGAAGGGGCACATTATGGAGGAATGATTCTGGAAGTGATCATAACAGTGTGAGGGGCTGAAACACTTGATCACTGCAGTCGTTGTGGGTCCTGACTCTCCCCTCTTCAGGGCCTTGGCTGGGTGTCTCTGGGCCATTGTCTCTGAAGGTTTGTGACTTTGGGTGTCTGTGTGTGGGTGTGTGCATATGTATGTCTAGTGAGAAAGCCTGTGAGGTTTTGAATGTCTGTCTAGGGGGCTATGTGTCTATGTCCTTAAAATCTGGAATGCTTTTATTTCATTTGGTGCCTAATTGCCCTGGTAGCACCTCCCTCACCATGTTGAATTGAAGTGACATGAACAGACAAATCCTTATCTTCTTTCTGATTATATTATTCTTGTGTTTTATTTTCTGTTTCTTAAGATGTTTTGACATCTTGGGGGGCCTCTGAAACATAGGGAGACACTGCCTTTCCCAGGGGGACCTAACTCCACATTGGTGGTGGACAGCTTGTCTGGAGCAGGCCTTTCATGTGCACACCACCCGGTCCAGTGCCGTGTCCCTACAGACCTCCTTATCCACCTCTCACACACCAAGACGATATTTCCCCTGCCCTAAACCAATGCTGGACCAGGTACCAGATGAGTAAGGATCATCCCTGTGCCCCAAAGGCTGCTGGAATTGTTCAAAGTAGCGAATCCTAAGCTGCTTACTCTGCATTGACTTACATTTCCTATGGAACCCCAAATAAAGGTTGTGGCCTAGATTTTTGTCCCACTCCTGATTCTGGCTCCTGAGCAAACCTGATGCATCCCCTGTGACCCTGCCTGACATGGCATGCCCCCTTATCTTGGGAAATGTAAGTAATGAAAATCTTTCAATTGCTTTGGCCTGTCCATGTTGTCACTTTGTCTCCTCCATAAATTAAAATCTTAAGGGTACAAATTAGGCTCTGATCCTAAGGAGAGAGTGTTAAGTTAAGATGGTGGAGCCACCGTGGGGGGACTGAGTGAGGTCTGTGGGACTATGAGTCCACAGCAGAGGTGATGTTTACCAAGGAGCCTGCAGCAGAGGACATGGGTGCTGAGTGGGGACATACTCACCTTTGTCCATCACTGAGCTCACAATAGAAAAGCAAAGTGACAAAGGGACAATTCATGATGAGTGAGTTTCTGGATGCATTTATAGGAGAGGGGCTGGAAATCATGACGCCAGCCTGTTTGGGCCCTGACTCTGCCACCCACTCTCCCATTTTGTGTTTTTTGTAGAGATGTACTTTTTGTGCTGTATGGTGTCAGGAAAGGTGAAATCCCTTCCCCATCTAGAGGAGCTGAGACACCCTCTTTGGGGATTGGTTTGGGAGCCAGGAGACACCCTTCTACCAGGTGGGATGTGAGAGAGAACAAATCACTTTGTCAGGGTCTTGGCATTGGATGAGGTTTGTGTAAAGCTTCCATATGAGTGTGTATGTGTGTCTGTCTCTCTCTGGGCCCTGATATACAAGAACTATTGGTGTGACAGGTCTTCTGGTAGGTGCTTTGGTGAACAAAACAGAGCAAATATCTGTGTTCACTTTAAAGCTGACATTTTAGGAAAGAAGAAGATATATAAATAAAATTACACTATGTGTGTGATCGTGATTGGCCCTAAAGAGTAAAGAAAAGTGGTGAGGAGTGCAGAGGGCCTGGGCTCTGTGTCTATGGGAACATCTGTGTGATTCTGAGCCATTAACTCTTAGGGTTTGTGGGTTTTTGTCTCTGTCTGAGTGTATCCTCCTATATGTGCCATGACAAAGTCTGTGTGATTTTGTGTGTCTGTCTGTGGATCTATGCACGTATGTCCTTTGAAATCTGTTATTTTTTTCTGTGTTCTTCTCTAATTGCCCTGGTAGCACCTTTCCTACCACATTGGGTAGAACTGGTGAGAGCAGACATCTCTGTCTTCTCTCTGATCTTAGAGAGAAAGCCTCCAGTCATTCACCATCAAGAATGATGTCAGGGCCGGCCCCGTGGCTTAGTGGTTACGTGTGTGCGCTCTGCTACTGGTGGCCCGGGTTCGGATCCCAGGCGTGACCAACGCGCCGCTTGTCCCGCCACGCTGAGGCCGCGTCCCACATACAGCAACTAGCAGGATGTGCAACTATGACATACAACTATCTACTGGGGCTTTGGGGAAAAAAACGAGGAGGATTGGCAATAGATGTTAGCTCAGAGCCAGTCTTCCTCAGCAAAAAGAGGAGGATTAGCACAGATGTTAGCTCAGGGCTGATCTTCCTCACCAAAAAAAAAAAAAAAAAAGAATGATGGCAGCTGTGGGTTTTCATTGATGCTTTATTTCAGGTTGAGGTAGTTTACTGAGGAGGTTTATCATATTTTTCTGAGTGTTTTCCCTGTGAAGGGGGTTGAACTCGGTCTGATGCTTGTTCGTATCTATTGAGATGACCCTGTAGTTTTTGATAATGGTTTCTTATGTTAGTTCATTTTCAGATATAAAACCAACATTTCTTTCCTGGGTTAAATCCCACCTGGCTATGCTGTTTAGGTCATTTTTATTTTGCTGGATTCAGTGTACTAGTATTTTGTAGAGGCTTTTTTCATCTATGTTAAAAAGAGGTATTTGTGTACTGTATTATAAGATAGTGTATACTGTAAAATTATCTAATGCTGCATTTAGTGTATATCTTTGTATATGTGTGTATATATATATAGAGAGAGAATGTAGAATACATTATGTATATAATTATATATATGATATATTTAGTATATTACCTGTATATAGCATGGATAGCATACAGTTTAGTATTATCCATAATTATTATATATTATATATAGTAGAATATGTTTTATAGTTAATATACGTATAGTTTTGTAGTGTATAGTATAATGTTATACTTTTTTTTGTGAGGAGGATCAGCCCTGAGCTAACATCTGTGCTAATCCTCCTCTTTTTGCTGAGGAAGACCGGCTCTGAGCTAACATCTATTGCCAATCCTCTTCCTTTTTTTCCCCAAAGCCCCAGTAGATAGTTGTATGTCATAGTTGCACGTCCTTCTAGTTGCTGTATGTGGTATGCGGCCTCAGCATGGCCGGAGAAGCGGTGCGTGGGTGCACGCCCGGGATCCGAACCCGGGCTGCCAATAGCGGAGCGTGCGCACTTAACTGGTAAGCCACGGGGCCGACCCTAATGTTATACTTTTACAGAATAATATTACAGTCTTATTAGTCTGTAGCATAGTGTATCATTACATGTCTATGAAAAGAATTATTCAAATAATCCACTCATATCCTCCCATGGGAGCGTAGGGGCCCCTCACTGTCTTGATAGCCAATGTCTGCCTCCCTACCCTGTTTTTTTCTCAACTTCTGAATTCAACTGAGGTGTCAGTATGGGTTTCAGAAATTTTAACTAATTCAACAGTCTGAGTGTTGAAGTGAGGCTCTGCAGTTTGATTTTTAGTATGTGCAGAGACATGTGTGAGCTTCTTTTGTATTTGAGATATTATGACCATATTATCCTAGAATGCTTTCTTGCCAAAAGCTGACCCTGGGTAAGGAGCTCATGTTATTCTTGTTGCCAGGCAGCTAGACCATTGGGAATGAGCTAAAAGAGTGTAAAATATGAAGATGAGGTGGGCTGTTGGCCAGGGCATCCTCTAGCATGATGACCTGGAGTTTGACATCCTGCTGACCATTGGGCCCTGTCTTCCATCAGGGATGGCCTGGGGAGGGACAGCAGCAGCAGCTCTCCAGTGTTCCCCATCACATGTGCTGGTGACACACCACCATTGATATGAAAATAGGTGCAGGATTTATTTTACATGAACAAGAAAGCAAAGTACATTTCACAATGTAAATCATGTGACCTTTGCATTTCAAAGGAAAGAAAAAATTTGTACTTTAAATTGCTTATTTTTACATAAATACTGAAAAGACTTACAAGAAATGAAGTACATCTAGATGCCAATGCTAGAATTGATGCTGGGAGCAGCCTCCAGACACACTTTTAAATCTCAGCCTGAGTTTTTTTTGTTTGTTTGTTTTGTTTTTTTTAAAGATTTTATTTATTCATTTTTTTCCCCCCAAAGCCCCAGTAGATAGTTGTATGTCATAGGTTCACATCCTTCTAGTTGCTGTACGTGGGACTCGGCCTCGCGTTGGACGGAGAAGTGGTGCCTTGGGGCGTGCCCGGGATCCGAACCCGGGCCGCCAGCATCAGAGCGCGCACACTTAACCGCTAAGCCACGGAGCCGGCCCTCAGTCTGAGTTTTTGAATCTTGATATTCACAATAAGCAATTCAGGATAAACAAAAAATATGTATGAACCATATTTTATTTCTAATAGTGTTGAATAACAAAAATTCTGTGGAGTAAATTTTAAAGATATAATTGGTTTTATTGAGCACTTCATGATCTTAGTGTCACTCTCAGCTACTGCTTTGAAATTCTCTGTTTTTATTGTTCCTTTGAGTGGTATCCCAAGGTCATCATGTTTTTGCTTATCCCCTTTGACATTTACAAGTGAGAGCTTCAGGTTCATAATCTTTAAGTAGGTCATCTCTTTTTTTTTTTTTTTAATTTTTATTTACTTTATTTTTTTCCCCCAAAGCCCCAGTAGATAGTTGTATGTCACAGCTGCACATCCCTCTAGTTGCTGTATGTGGGACGCGGCCTCAGCATGGCCGGAGAAGCGGCGCGTCGGTGCGCGCCCAGGATCCAAACCCGGGCCGCCAGCAGCGGAGCGCGCGCACTCAACCGCTAAGCCACGGGGCCGGCCCTAAGTAGGTCATCTCTTTATTTCTTTTCTGATGTTCCAGTCTTCAGGAGATCATATGCTTGGTGGTTAGTGGCTGTGAACATGCATTTAAAGCTTTTGAGAGAATACAATGCACCAGGGAGTTTGCTATGATTATAATAAGCCAGGATAGTTCTCAATATGTGGAGTGCACTTTGAAGCGATGGTCTTCAAGACCCAAACCAGTCAAAATCAAATTAATCCTAGAAAGACCACATTGAAAGAATCACCTTATTTATAATTTTATTTATTTATTTATTTTTTCCCCAAAGCCCCAGTAGATAGTTGTATGTCATAGCTGCACATCCTTCTAGTTGCTGTATGTGGGACGCGGCCTCAGCATGGCCGGAGAAGTGGTGCATCGGTGCACACCCGGGATCCGAACCCGGGCCGCCAGCAGTGGAGTGCGCACGCTTAACCGCTACGCCACGGGGCCGGCCCAGAATCACCTTATTTAAAAAGCCATGTGACTTGCTCAGTGATCTTATGTAACTGAGTTTCATCTTCCCCAGAAGTGTTAATTCTGGTGAAGCAGGAGGTTTGGCCACAGCACAGACACCTCCTTGCTCAGCTAAGAGATAATCAAGGGCTATCCTGTTACCAAGAACAACTTTGACCAGAGAGTCTAAGGATCTTTGTTGGGTGTCTCTTCTCTTAGGAATGGGTTTTGCAATATCTTCAAGAGCTAAGGAGAGGTTTTCTGATTATATTCTCATTTACCTTTACTCCTAACCAGGGAAGTATGGCCCTATCTAAGGGAATCAATCCCGAGTCTTGAATGCTACCTACTATGTCCTTTCCAAATCATTGATGCGAATTTGAGGGAGTCAATCTATGAGAAGTCTTAGTTCACTTCTTAAAAATTAGGGACACAGTTACATAAGAGCCGTTGGCCACTTATGCACCAGCCATCGAGGGACTTATAGGCTGAAGGATAAAGATAACCACTACAGACAAAGATAAATCCCGTAACGACACAAACCACTCTCACTAAGGTGGCCTTGTTCATGAATCCATTCACAGAGATTGTTGCACATGCTTATTCAAGCTAGGGGTCAGTTAGATTTTCTCCTGGCCTAAAATAAAAGGTTGGACTAAATTTCAAAGGTTACCCTTCTTAGCAGTGTCCTGGGACATATGAATGATGGTGTTATCTTTCCAGAACCATGCCAGACTAAGGAAAGAAAGAAAAGAAGAGTTTTATATTTGGCTAAAGTAGGAAGTCTTGATCTGGCATTTTAGAAGGAAGCAGTTTACATCAATGTCAGCTTCTTCTCTTCCTTGTCAGTTTGATTTGGAGGTCTCCAGCATCTCTACAGGACCAGATGTCAGGTGTGGAGCCTTCCTCACCTGTGAGGGGGGCATATCCAAAGTTCAAGCCCCTGGAGTTAGGCTGTCATCCGGGTAGTGAGAAAGACCTGGTATAGTTTTTTCCAAGGAGATTTAAGAGCAGTCTTTATTCTTACCAATTCATTTTTACAATCTGAAAGTTACCAGGAAATTATACTTGTCAAAAAGTCCTTTCTTTGAATCTCTTTGAAGATGAAGCACTTTTGCAGGACAGTTGTAAAAGCATCAGAGCAACAACAAGAAGTCTCTGTAAATGACAAAAGACTTAAAAATGCCCCTGGTTAAAAATCTGATGAGAGTTCATTATAATGGAATTAACATGGACAATTGCTTATTTGTAACAGGCAATTTTAAGATAACTGGAATTTTGACTGACACATTATATCAGGACATAGATTTCCAGGAATTTCACACAATTTCTGGAATACTTAGAACATATACCTATACTTACACAATATAGAAAAGGCTTAGTATTATTTCTTGTTTGACAATGCTTCCCGTGTAATTTAACATATCAAGTACACCTAATTAGTTTAACCATCTCCCTTTTTATAAGGAGAGGGAGCAAATCCTTTGAGATGTTCCAGTGGCCCTCTGGAAAAAATCAAAGTTAGTTCAAAGTCAAAAAGACTTTATTTAGAATTAGATTTTTGGGAAATTTGTAAAAAATATCAAAAGGTTTTAGATACTTGCCAAACAGGATCACAGATCATTATGAAACAATACTTAATTATCTATTTGACCAAAGTAACAATGAAAGATTTCAAAGGCAAATACAGAATTTTACATAATTGTCAGCAGTTTTAGCTCTCTTAATATCAAGAGTGCTGGGTTTAAGTAATCCAAGACCTGATGAAGACAACATGGAACACAGGTGATTATGTTAAGACACAAGATCTTTGTTTTTTTCTTTCTAGTCAGATTACTTAAAACGGAAAAGAAACAGACCTTTTATAATTTCTGATTGTTAAGAGCAGACCAAGAAAATATTGCCCTTTTAACAGGGAGGAAACCAAATACTAATGTTGCAGCAGCTTACTTCATATTTAAACTGATTCATTTAATTAAATTTATTCTGATCTTAGCCAACACTGGCCATACCTAAAATTCCTTTTCCTTATTATTTTTAACAGTTTTAATTCCATATATTAGAAATTTTAATCCTTAGAAATTTTTAATTTCTAGTTAAAACTAAGAAGAAATGAATTATGATCTGGCTTTTACATTAACGTTCTGTAGATTGGGAGACTCATAAATACTTCATATAATATCTAGAAAAGGGCCGGCCCCGTGGCTTGGTGGTTAAGTGAGCGCGCTCCACTGCTGGTGACCCGAGTTCGGATCCCGGGCTCCCACCGGCGCGCTGCTTCTCCGGCCATGCTGAGGCCGCGTCCCACATACAGCAACTAGAAGGATGTGCAGCTATGACACGCAACTATCTACTGGGGCTTTGGGGGGAAAAAATAAATAAATAAAATCTTTAAAAAAAAAAAAAAAAAAAAAAAATCTAGAAAAATGTGATCCCTCATAGTAAATTTTTCAGCATGGCACAAGACATGTTTACTAATAGATCTAAATATGTTTAATTCATCTGTAGAAGGAAGCAAAAAGTGGTTATACCTATGTTCAGTAATTAATGTTTCAGTGTTTTTTCTTATTTGGAAATGATCTGGATATTCAATGAATTTAACTGAATTCATCATTTAACTTAACTTGGCAAAACTTTAACGTCCCAGGTTACCAAAAAAATTTGGGGAGATTATTTAAAAAGTACACATTGAAATTTTTATCTTACTTACACCTATTCAATTTCCTTGTTCTTAACAACTGTGTTTAGATTACCCACAAAAACTTCTTTAGAGATTAGACAAAGTCAGACATCATCCTAAACTCATTTTTCTTGCTGACAAATTTTGTAAAAGATAACATGAATTCATTTGATTAATAAACCCAGGTGGAATGAGTTGTGTGTCTGCATTATATTGAGTGTTGATAACTCTAAAGTCTTGTCTATTTTAATTAAATCAACTAATTTAGCTTTAATACTGAATATTTTCCAAGATCATGTCAACCTGAAGAGATTTGGGTTAGTTTCTATTACATTTTGAGAATTATATGAATACTAAGTGCTTGTTTGTTTAAGTCAATTAAATAGAACTATTTACAAATTAATTTTAGTAATACCATCCACAGGTGGAAAAACACCACCTGTCTACAACACATAACAGAAATGCAAACAGAGATCTTATAGTTTTCATTTTAAAATTTTAGCAATGAAAGAGGTATGATATTGTAAAACTCACTAGTTATTAAGAAGTTGGGTCTAAGTTGTTTTTCTGGTAGATGGAATAAGTTAAGGCTACCTGCTCAGATTGCTAAAGCCTTTCACTAATATCTGTGGAGAAACACTAAAAAGATTTTTATTTGCCCGTGATTCAAATCATCTTTCCCCTTTCATTTTTCTTATGATAAGAATTACCTCCCTGAAGTTCATACTTTTACATTTGCATCTCAGAGGCAGAGAGAAGGAATGCAAATTTGTCCAAGAAGGACTTTGATTTCCTAAGAGCAATATTGGTAAGCCTTTAGAGATGAATAGGGGAGGTTTGGGGATTGGTAAAGTAAATTTTAAATGCCTGTAAAGCTGCATTTATAGTTTTGCAAGGATTTGTGAGATCAGGACAGTTGCCCACAATTCCTCAAAGAATTGGGTTGTAGCCTAGATGCTAAAGGCCTGACACACCCATCCACCTTTGTTGGAATATTTTTCTTTTCATCTAGGTACATTTAGGTTAGAGGAGGAGGCAAAAAAATTTTTTTTCTATTAGGCTCTGAATGTCAGCTTGCAGTTTGGCCAAATATCTGGTTATAAAGTTATTAAATTCATTGGAATATCTTGTCAGGTTTCAGCCAGGATAAGTAGGGACAAGCAGTGAATACTTCTGGCAATATTGAACAACCTCTTGGACTCAAGAGGTGTCCTCAAGGAAGATGCAAAAGATATTATCTTGACAAAGTCTAGAGTCACTCCCAAAGATAGCCAAAAGAAAGAACCAACAACTTTCATGTCTCAGGCAAACAGAAAGCCAAGCCGGGTTTTTAGGACATAAAACAAGGGAAACAAGAAGGCAATAGCTATCTTTGGGAGAGAAAGGATCAAAAACCAATTGGTTTGGATTTCAAAAGGAAGGGACAGTGTTATTTTTTTTCCCTCTCATCACTGGGCACTACAGAAAGTGATCTAGGAGAGCAGGCTCTGGTAAGAAATCTTACCCAAAACCAGCTTTTGCCAATTCTCCCAGGATTCCATCTGTGGGCTTCAAGGGGAGTTTAAAGTAGATGACATAGTTCTCTTATTTACCAGACTTTGCAAAAGTTTTCAATAATTTTAATTATAAGTTCTATTGGCTGTTTAAGGGAATAATGTAGTAATTTACTAGAAAATCCCTCAGAATCCCATCAACATTTGGAAGGGCCTAGTGGAGACCTTCCTTTGAAGGTAGATATGGGGGTGTCTTTCAGGCCATTAACTTGGTGAACTTTTGTTTATTGTCATGTAGTCTTGTTTTAGGTATATCTTATATCTTTAATTTTTCATTAAATTTTTGCAATGAAACTTTCAATAATCTAGTCTTGTAACTTTGAAGCTTTTGTTTTTAGGTGCATTTCTTAAATGATCTTATCTGATTGGAACATTCCTTATGATAACCATTACTATTTCCCTGAGAGTTGACAGCAGTTTGGCGGGACCCTTAGCTGCAAATGGAGCATCACCCACATTTCTGTCCAGCCTTATCTAGCTGTAAATGGGGTGCAACTCACACTTCTATCCAGCCTTGTTTTGTGGCCCCCAACCTGGCGGTTATAAAGCCAAGCTCTCAGGACACAAAAAATCTTAGTAAGATTTTGCCATTTTTGTTGATATATATAGCTTCCAGGGCCATAGTTCTTAGATATAAAATAAGCAGGTGAGCTGGAAGGTAGTACACTTAGCTCTTTAGATTTTATAGATTCTATTTCTTTTAGCTAAGCCTTCGGGCCTCTCAGAGACAAACTAATAGTCAAAAGGGATGTGCCACTGGGCTGGAGATTTTGTGATGTTTCAAAGTGTACATCACTGCATAGAAATTTTCTTGAGATTGACAGGTGACCCCGTGTCAATCTAACCACTTTCATGACCAACTTATCCTAACATGGGGCCTTTGAGTTTTGTGGCCAGCACTCTAACAGCCTTAAAATGCCCTACCCATGCCTACCAATTTTTGTGGCTTTTTTGTCCCTGAGATCCTCATTAGCCAAAGCCTTTATTTACATAAAAGAAGAGAAACAAATGTGTGCACCTTAACAGCAGCAAACAAACTATGTTACTGCAGATTCGCCAAGAAAAATGCCCAGTGCACACTGTCAATTTCCAAAATAGAACCTGGAACTAGGGAATGGATTGAACCAATGGACCAAAACAAATAGGGACTGTGGGCTGATGCCAAACAGATGGGAAACTGCAGCTGTCACAGGCAGTTCCCAACATGGAATCTGGCGAAGGATTTCAAACAAATGAGAATTGCAGACTAAACTGCCAGCAGTTTGCAATATGGAATCTAGGAACAGAATCAAGTGCTGGGGTTTCCAATGTAATGGGGAATTGTGGTCTATACTGCCTGCAGTTCCCAATGTGGTACCAGTGATTCCAGAAAAATGGGGTTCTGACTGGAAATCCAATTAGATTGGGAGCTTTAGGCATGACAGTGGAGCTCAGAACCAAAAATGAACTTAGCCATAGCCCTTGGAAAGTGTGAGACAGACAGACAACTAAAAAGGGGTTTATGGGTACCACTCCTGTGTTGATCATTGTCCCAAATGCTGTCAGAAATTTACTTTGGATCCTGTTCCTGCCATCAAATCTGTTAAATAACAAAAATTCAAGTGAGTAAATTTTAAAGATCTAATTGGCTTTATTGAGTAATTTGTGAATCAGGCAGTATCCTCTCTAGCAAGCATAGAGGAGCTCCAAAGGGCTACAGAAAGGGAAGGGTATTAAAGGCAGGACAAGAAAGTCATAAACAGAAAAAAAGAATTATTTCAGACAAGATTATCTCCTTTTGTGGACAAAAAGTTCTTATTAGTTGGATTACCTCATCTTCCTTTGGGAGATGGAGAGGGCCAATGTGCCCTGTTATGTAATTGGTCCTGACCAGATAATCCCAGAATGACAAGTTAAGACTATGTTCTTGAGGAAGGTTGAAGCTGCAGACGGGTTAGGTATTAAGCCCTGGTTTGGTGATATGGGAGTAGCAAAAATGACTCCATTTTGGGCCTGTGGTTTTCTTTTTAACAATAGTTTATAATCAAATGACTAACGTATTTTTAATGGAAAACCAGAGCTCTGTGTGTTAATTGTCTAAATAATTTTTTGAAGTGTGCAATACATTTTAACAAACCATAAAAAATTCATTTTTTCATTTCTCTTTCTTTATAAAATGACAAGTGATGTTACAGCCTGTAGTGCCATTGTATATCATTCTGGAGAGGGTTTTCTGATATGGGCCGTGTATTAAATGCACTAGGGTCATATAATAATATGAGGAGCTCCACTGACCCACTCCCCAGTGAAACTGGTGGAAATTATTTTAAAACAACCATTTGAAGCCTCTGGAAATTGTCCTAAGGGCAAGCAGCAAATAAGAAACATCTATTCAAGAAAATCATTAAATTTTCTTTGAGAAAGGGGAGAATGTGTGGTATTTGAACCATGTCCACTCCCTCCCCACTCTCAGCTCAGCAAGTGAACACTCCTCTCCAGAGTGCTGCACCCTGAACCAGAAGACACGATTCTGTCTCCCTAAGCTTCCAGAAGGGGAGCTTTTTCCTAGGATGAGCAGGACGTCTGCATTACCCATCTAGTCCTCAGCTACATATTCATGAATTTAAGTCCCTCATTGATTCACATGAAAGCTGGGGACACTCTTCTTGCACCCAGCCCCTTCTCATGGTACAGAGGCTCTGCTGTGCTCATGCTTTGCTGAGGATACAGGACACTGGTCACTCTTTCCCCGCTCGTGAGGTGGCTGTAACATGAGACAATCAAGAGGACCCCTGGCTGCTGTCGCTCCACTGCACTTATCACTCGGCCCCTACATAGGGATTGTCTCCCAGAGCGAGTCTTGCTATTGTCCCTATCACAGCTCCAGAGTCCTGGAACTGAGATGTTTCCTGAACGCAGGGGAGAGGCCAGCTCGAAAACACAAAGCTGTTAATTCCTTCTCAAAGGAATTAACTTGGCCAGCAAAAGATCCTGAAAAGTTCAAGTCAAATGACACTTTCGAAAAAGTGGAGAATGAGGTGAAAGGCAATTAGTAGATGTGTGTATTTAATGAAGATACTGCTTAGACTGTAGGCTGACTAGTTTCTGGAAAGAACCAGAGAATACAACTCCTGGGAGGATGCTTCCAAGGGTCAGAACAAATATCAGAGTGACTTCAGAAAGTATTCCTACAAAGGAGCCAGAACTTGACTGGACTAATTGATAGAGGAAGTTATGCCCCTAGGACATTGGTGAAAACAGGAGAGCAATCAGCCAGCAATTAATCTAGTTTAACCATGTGGTGCGTCCATGATGGAGGAAGAGAGCCCTACCGGTACCACTGTCTCATGACGGTAGATGTACCCAAAGCCATGCTGGATTCTGGGAGATATATCAGAGGTTTCACTCTGTGTGGAGGATACAGACTTAAGTAAAATAATCCACTCAGTCACTGAACAAGCAATTAAGCTAATAATAATAAAAGTGGGAAGGGAACCAGAACACAGAGTTACTAAAACATATTACCTTAAATGTCTGCATCAAAAATATGAAACATGTGAAGACACAGGAAAGTAGGAACTATACACTGGGAAAAAAAACAGCAATTGAAAATTTACCCAAGTCTTATAGGAAACCGCAGTAAAATTACAAGTGACATCTCAGCACAGAAAAGAGGTCAGAAAGCAGAGGGATAACATTTTCAAAGTGCAAAAAGAAAAAAATCTATCAACCAAGAATCCTATATTCACCAAAATTACTGTGTAAAATATAAAGCTGAAATAAAGACTTTTCCAGATTAGCAAAAACTGAGAAAATTTTTAAAAACCAACTGTCTTATGAGATTACTGAAGGAGTTCCTCAGGTTGAAAGCAAGTGACCCAGGATGGCAATTGATAACAACAGAGAGAAACAAAAATGCCAGTATCAGTAATTATGTAAATATGAAAGACAGAAGAAATACCTATTTTCTCCTTTTTCTCTTAGCTATTATCAAATGAATTGTATAAAATACTGTATATTTAATATGCTATTGTGCTTATTACATATAGAAATATAATATATGTATAATTTGTTTCTCATTAAAAGCACAAAGTTCCTGGGTGAGAGCAAAGCTGTGTTGGGCTAAGGAAGTGACTATAGATGGTAAAGAAATAAGTGTAACAAGATATTATTGAGTTTTATCAGTAATAGATTTAATGTGCATAACAATAATACCACAAAAATGGCAAAAGGGAAGAAAGATATATAGGAGTAAAAATTCCATCTATCCCTGGAGTTAAGCTAGTATACATTTGAAGTTTATTCTTATAAATTAAGAAGTATATGTTAAATAGTAGAGTAACCCCTGAAAAAATGACTGCTAAAATATAGTGAAGAAGTCGTTTAAAAGTTAAAATGCTACATCAGAACATATTCAATTATTGCAATAGAAAGCAACAAAGGAGAAGAGAAACTAAAAAGGAATATGAGAATTGTAGAAAGTGAAAAGTAAAATGGCAAATTATCTGCAATTATGTCAGTAACACTAAATGTGAATGGATTACATTATCCACACAGGAGGAATAGATTGTCACCTCACAGTAAAAATATAAATAAAATCATGATCTAAATATATACTATGTGCAGGGAACACACTTTAGATTCAAAGATATAAACAGATTAAAAAGTAAAGGCTCTAGAAAGATACATCTGTAAACAGCACACAAGAGAAGTGGAGAGATGATACAGATTTCTAGCAAAATAAGACTTTTAAAACAAAGACTGTCACTAGAGATAATGAAAAACACTATATCATAACTAAAGTGTCAGTGTTTATAGCCTGCATCTAAAACAGTAAAAATAAATAAATTTATAGCCATTAATGCCTACACTAACAAAGATGAGAGATCTCAAATCTATAACCTAATCTTTCACATTAACAGACTTAAAAAGATGTGGTGCCAAAGGCAAAGCAAGGAGAAAAGGAAATGATGAAAATTAGAGCAGAAATTAATGAAATGTGGGCCGGCCCCGTGGCTTAGTGGTTAAGTGCGCACACTCCGCTGCTGGCGGCCCGGGTTCGGATCCCGGGCGTGCACCGATGCACCGCTTGTCCAGCCATGCTGAGGCCGTGTCCCACATACAGCAACTAGGATGTGCAGCTGTGACATACAACTATCTACTGGGGCTTTGGGGGAAAAATAAATAAATAAATAAAATTATAAAAAAAAAAAGAAAGAAATTAATGAAATGAGAAATAGAAAAAGCACAGAGAAAATCAGTGAAACCAAAAGTGGATTCTATGGAGTGATTAACAAAATAACATATTTAGCTAGATTGATCTAGATAAAACGGGAACATTCAAATTCATACAATCACAAAGAAAGAGTGATATTACTACTGATATTACTGAACTAAAAAAAGTTATAAAAGAATTCAATGAACAATTGAATGGCAACAGATTAGATAACTCAGAAGAAATGGACAAATTCCTCACACAAAGACACACACTACTGAACCTGAATCAAGAGTAAATAGAAAATCTGAATAGAAATATAAGTGGTTGAAATAGTAAACAAAGAACTACTCACAAATTAAGGCTAGACACAGATGGCTCCATTACAGAATTCTCCAAAACATTCAAGATTATTTAATACTAATTCTTCACAAATTCTTTAAAAAATTAATATGGAGAGAACACTTCATACTAATATTGTGAGACCAGTACAATAAATGCCAGCAAACCCAATCCAGCAATATAGAAAAGAATCATACACCATGACCAAGTGAGATTTATTCCAGGGATGAAAGGTGGTGTTAACATCTCAAAATCCATTTAATGCAATAAAGGATATCAATAGAGTAAAAATCAAAAATGGCAGATCATTTCAGTAGACTCAGGGACAATAATTGACAAAATCCAATACCTTTTCATGATTAAGGCACTCAGATTACCAGGAATAGAAGGAAATGTCATAACGTCATAATGAGTGTATATGGAAAACCCCCAGCTAATATTATATGTATTTAAAAAATTGTTTTTAATATGATATTTAATTGTAAAAGACTGGATGCTTTATCCTGAAGATAAGGAACCAAAGAAGGATGTCTGCTCTTTCCACTTCTATTTTAGAATATATATGAAAATTGGAGATTTTGCCATTTTCCAAGGAAGATAGAGAAATGGCCAAGAGCATGTGAAAAGATGCTGAACATTGTTAGTCATCAAGGAAATGCAAATCAAAACCCAAGTGAGGTACCACTTCACAACCACTGGGATGACCAGAGTCAAGAAACGAGATAACAACAGGATATATTTAGAAATTTGAACTCTCATACGTGGGTAGTGAGAATATAAAATGATGTAGTTACTGTGGAAAAAGGTCTGGGAGTTCCTCCAATATAAAACCTAAAATTACCATATGACCCATCAATTCCAGTCTTAGGTGCTTACTCCTGTGTGTGTGTGTGTGGTGAGAATGCTTAATCCACTGTCTTAGCAAATTTCAAGTATACAAATTGTATATGTATATCAAATCATCACATTGTAATCTTTAAATATAGACAATTTTTTGTCTTGGGTGGAATCTGTGTGTTTAAAGTGAAGGTGAGACTGAGGCTGGAGTTGCCTCAAAATTAGTGGAGGCCTGGGGTTACAAGAATGACTATACCTTGTGAAGGAGCTGAGTCCACCA